>NW_027278793.1:105000-149425 GCF_046629955.1 Centroberyx affinis
GGTGGGAGGGAAGCGGGAGGGAGGGAGGCGGGATGGGAGGAATTATAGCGAACAAGTGCAGAGCCGAACGAGTTGAGGGGAGAAGACGTGGTTAAGAAATTCATTTTATGCATTACGCGCTAAGCCAAGGCTCCTCATCCACGGGTTTTTCTTTTTGGTCCCTTATGCATTTGGAACAATATGGGGTCACCCTCCCATAGACACTAAGCCCTTGAATCTCTCCATGTCCCTCGCTGCTATTGTCTGTCCGCTGCTGAGACAGCATGTCGCCCTCCACAAGGAAATGGCAGGGTATTAAAAAGTATTAAGAAAGAGTCGGAGTGGGAATTGGAGGTGATAAGAAATGAAAGTTTACATACAGTACAGCTATCTTCGAAGCCGTTCAGTGAGAAAGGGATTAGTGAAAGTGGTTGTGGCATCACGGAGGTGGATATGCATCAGAATCGTTCTGAACATATACGATTGATCGATGCATAAGGATATAAGATGATATAAAATTAAGTTATCGTATCTCATAACTTTTTAAAATAACTATAATACTTCACATTGTTTTACCTTTGCAAATCAGTGATAATAAGTGAAATTGAGCTATGAAAAATTTCCACCAAACCTGAGGTTTGTCTTGGAAAACTTTCTGAAAGTTTGTCTATGTCATTAGGTGTCTGTGTATACAAGTAAAGTTTCCTGTTCTGGAAACTTTATTCTCTGGAGACTTCTCCATCTCAGACCAGAGGAAACAGAGACTGCAAAAAGCTACTGAGGTTGATCATAAACTTAGCAACACTACAGAATGTGTGTGGGATGCCGAACACAGTCTTGTCTTGACCTGCAAGGGTGAATCAGTCTTGACACACATGCCCGTGCTAACACACACACACACACACACACACACATATACAACATACTCACATGCAGACGTATGCACACACGTACACACGGACACACTTACATTTCCCATCCAAAGCTTATTTTTGCAGCCATCCCAGCAGTAATATATTCCAAGTGTTTCTAATCAGGGCCAGATAACGTGACCTCAGCTATGATTAGCACCTGCTCAGCCGCTTGTCGCCTCTTCCTCACAGCCCTGACCACAGGCTCTCTCTATTAGCAATCACCAGTGTTTACTGTGTTTACAGGGCAAAACCCGACGTGTTCTATCATTTACATGCTATTCACACCTTTAGCTTTTGCATATATATGAGCCCATTTCCTTGCCTCAGCCTTCAATAAGTGCTCTTAGGCAGAGTTATGACTCGCCTCAATGAATGGCAATCGGCACGGTTCAATCTAGAATCAGGAGTTAGCGGTGGTGGAAGTGGAGTGCAGAAGAAATTTGTTGACCAAGTTTCTTTAGGAGAGATCACGTCCGTCTTTGAGATTTTGAGGATTTGTTCATTCAACGAAAAATGAGTTCAGGAGCTGCACAACATCTGTTAAAATGAAAGATGTTTCTGAACAAAATACACAATATTTAATAACCCACCTAAAGTCCTGAATCGATTATGAAAGACTTATCAGAACATGAGAGAAGTAACATGTGAAGCTTGTATGTTAATTGTGTTTAAATACATACATTCATTCATTTTCTCTACCCGCTTATAGGGGTCTGGAGCCAATCCCAGCATACATTGGGTGGAAGGCAGGTCACCAGTCCATCACAGGGCTAACACAGACAGGCAATCAGTCAGACTCACATTCATACCAAGGGGCAATTTAGAGTATCCTGATCCACCTGACTTGCATGTGTTTGGACTGAGCGCTCCGAGGAAACTCGTGAGCACAGGGAGAACATGCACACTCCACACAGAAAGGACCAGGGATCAAACTGGGTCCTTCTTGTTGTGAGGTGACAGTGCTAACCACTCAGCCACCATGGCACCCAAATACATACCTGTTTATGTCTAAATCCAGCCTTGTATCCACCCTTCCATGACAAGCACTTTATTGCCTTCAAAAGTACTGCACTAGTGGAAATGTATTCATAGTGAATCCCCAGTAGTCTATGCCTAAAGATAGGCTTTTTACTCCCTCTGTTCTGCTTTCACCCTGATATCATTATGACAGACTTTACTCAGTCATCCTCTCAACCCGTCTGCAGATTGTAATTTCCCTCCTTTTTACATTAAGCACCCTGTAAAGTACAGAGAGGGGTTCTCTATGTCAGTCAGTCTCTCTACTGCCCTGTCAGCTGTCTCAGTGTCTCTCTTTATTTCTCTCGTATCTTGTGGGTCGTTCCTCCTTTATTACCCCATGTATTACCCCATGTCTCTACCCCCTACCCTAGTACTTTCTTTTCTGCATAATCACCGTAAATGTCTGCATGTCTGGCTGACATCCTTTCATGGATTTCTGTGCTCCAGCTCAAGCATAACCTTCAAAAAATCTAGCTGCACTTTTTCCCCAGCAAATCCTGGCCACTCCAAGGCCTCTACATCCTCACTAATGACACTCCCTTGACCCCAGTCCCTCATGCCAAGGATCCCAGTGTGACCATCAGTGACCTTTTAAACCCCTCTTTGCCACCACGCCATCCAGAAGATTTACAACATCTGTCAAATCCAGTCTTTTCTCACCAGGGATTCAGCTCAGCTCCTTGTCCAAGCCCTAGTCATTTCCTGACTAGACCCCCTGTTGGCTCGACTCCCTGCTCTTTCCAGACCCTGCAGCTCATCCAGTACAGTGCAGCCCACCTTGCTAAATTCCTCCAAGTCACTCTAGTTTTGATGGACAACAATACAAAGGATACAACGGCAGCTGAACCACCTACCTCCAGGCTATGGTTCAACCCTATATTCTAGCTCAAGCTTTGTACTCCGTAGTTAATAAGTACTCGGCACTCTCTTCCCTGTGGCGACCTGGCTATCACTGTACTCCGTCTAGACTTTTCTCCCTCCTGGGTCCTCAGTGGTGAAATGATCCTCCTGTCACCACCAAGTCACCCCCTATCCTCTGTTGTAGAATAAAAACTTCAGGCTAGACTTCACCCTCAACTTTGTTCACCCCTGCGCTTTCCTCTCTCACAACTAAAACTGAACTAAAACAACAATCTTTAACAATGCTTTGTTGCCCCTGTTCCTATTGCTAAATCACAGTATTGTCAATACTTATTGCCCTTTACGTTCTCTTTATTACTAGACTACTTTGAATACTTGTCCCTCACACTCTTTCTATTTCTAGACTACCTTCAGTGCTTCTTACCCCTTACGGCTGTTCAGCCTTACAAAATAGTCCCATGTGAAAACCCATGTGCCTTTTAGGAACATTCAGTTTCTCATTTCCCATGTGAAAATGACATTTTCACCTGTAAATTGTCTTTTTGTATGTAATATTAAGTTTTCAAATGTGAACCAAATCTTGTCATATGTAATAACATGAAAAACATGCTCACAGAATATAACATTAAAGAATTGTTCACATATGAAAACCAGCATGTGTCCAAAAGCACAAGCAGAATTTTTCATGTGCCTTGTTTTGTAAGGGCTATTGTGCTTGTTTTGGTAAGTTAATCTGAGTAACAGTGTTAGCAGAAAGCCCAAAATGTAATTGTAAGTATGACCTCATGCCCCCCCCCCCTCCCCAACACACACACACACACACACACACACCATGCTCCACCACCTCTCTCTCTGTTGAGGACTGTGACTGTGAATTTGTAAGTGACAGGCAGACTGGCAGGCTTATTCACATGCACACAGAGTCACATGATGCGTCAGATACAAGGGGAAGGTGTCCTACTCTCCTACTATCTGTCCCAAGCATTGTTTTTATTATCTTATGAGTGCACCATATGCATTGAATTTGTCTGCCTTTATTTTATGCAGAGTACAGTATGATATAGTATGTGTGTATTATGTATATTTATGTACATGGCATTAAGTCAGTCAAAACCCTGCTCGTGCAAACACAGTGAGTAAGCGGGTAAGCCACAACAACAGAGTTATTTGAAAATCTGTTATTTAAAGTGTTGGATTGTCAGACGGGAAATATTTCTCTCTCACACTTTATGCAATTGTTTCATTCCACAGTAAAGGCTGCAGGGCAGCTTATTTCCCAAATGTTAACCAGGATTAGGTTAAGAATCCCCTTGCCGGCGTCAAGTCAAAAGTATGTATTTGCTCTTGTCTGCGTGTGTGTGAGAGTGTGTGTGTGTGTGTGTGTGTGTGTATGAGTTTGTGCGCATGTGCCATAGGAGAATCAGACTGAGTTAAATAAGAGAAGGCATTCGCATCCATAACTGTCTCTATCCATCGCTGGAGATGATGGGCAAAATGCTGACACAACCCTCTTCTCAAATTGAATTTGGGAAATAATATATTCCTGTTTTAATATAAGTGGTAAATCATGTGCGAATAACCTGCACTTCTTCACTTTGGTGCTCTCTCTCTCTCTCTCTCTCTCTCTCTCAATCGATGGGTGGGTGGATGGATAGATGAATGGAGAGGTTAAAAGTGATTTGATACAAACAATTGTCTCTCTCTCTTTCTCTCTCTCTCTCTCTCTCTCTGTCTCTGTCTCACATACAAACGTGTGCACAAACAGATACACAAAAACTGTTTCTCTGTCTGAAAACTTCTGCAAATATTATTGCTCCTTTTCTCCCTCCCTGACTTCCCTTGTGTAACGGTTTAACAACAGTAAAACCGGGGCAGCAGTCCTGCACTGATAATACCTTGTCTACTTTGCCGCCAGTCAAATTGACACCCCAGTGTTTAATTTGTTTGACTTGTTTCTTCAGCATTGGATCATTTATCACAACTCCCATATGGTGTGAAAAGCCATAAAAAAGGAGATGACAATGTGAAAAAAAAAGAGAAAAAGTGCATGAGTGACATAACCAAGGCTTTCAGATTCAGCCGTCATTTCATGTACACTTCATGTTCAACAAGAAAATCGGTAAACGCTGGGAGCTTAATAACAGGATAATGTGGTAAAATTCCAAAATCAATTAATCTGACAACACATATTAATGTTCTGTACCTCTGGAGTCGTGCTCCGGAGACCGAATGAAAATGACCCCTTTCAGTAATGTGTCAGATTTTAATTCTCACCCTGTAGGGATTGTTCTTTTCCTTGGTATTGGCACTGAATCGAGAGTAATCACGCACGTACACATGCACGCGCGCACACACACACACACACACACACAAAACGAAATGAATTTGAGTAATCACATGCACACATACATACAAGCAGCCCCCAAGCAATCCCCATCCACAAACGTACCTACCCACACACACACACTTTCTTGGCGATTTTCCCTCCCATCTTTGTGATAATTACTGCAGGCAGGCAGTATAGTTCAGCACAGAGACGCAGAGATGTGATGTGGCCTGCAGTCTTACCTGGTGTTCATTCCTCTCAATAGAGCTTATGGAGACATTAGGCAGAAGTCATTAACTACAGCAGAGACAAGGAGAGATGGGGGAGAGAATCCAACTCACTCACTGAGCTGAATACACTAAATGAAAAAGCACTGGTGTGTGAGGGAGTGTGTGTGTGTGTGCATAGATGTAACCTGTGAGTATGCCAATCTGTGTGCGTACATGCATGTAACCTCTATGTGTATATTATAGAGAGAATGAGAGAAAATGACTGTGTTTGCATCCATAATTTGAACCCATGACTCAAACCTTTAAGCTATATTCTGTTTATGTAGTTCAGCGCTGAACAGTGATACTGACAGAGATGAGATCCACTATGAATGATCTGAGCCATATGAATTCTCATATTTCCAATCCATCTGCATGCCAATCACAGATTGGGAACGAGCGTTTCCTCTGTGCCACTAACAACACATATGTTTCACATGAAATACGTCTGCCCTTGTGCACACTGACAGCACTTCACACGTCAACAAGAACATTCCATATTCAGGTTTTTAAAATAAAAATAGAGATGGTTAGGTCTCTGCAAATGTCAGTTTGTTTTTTTTACGCAACATGCGCCACAAAGCATTTGCATTTGCTTTCATATTCAAATTCTGTTCCCCCATGATATGCTGTTAAAGGAGAAAAATAACAGCAGCATAAACAACTTTTCACGGAATATGCCATAGAGATCTATGTCCCTGTGTTCTCTGTAACCTCTGTTTAGATGCATATATTTCATTATATTCACATGTAGCCATCAGTAAGATGCAATATTAGAGATGATTTATAACTATCTGGGTGGAATAAAAACACCCAATGGTGCCATCGTTCAAAACTTGTTTTCACTCTACATTTCTCTCTCTCTCTCTCTCTCTCTCTCTCTCTCTCTCTCTCTCTCTCTCTCTCTCTCTCTCTCTCTCTCTCTCTCTCATCTTCTAAGCTTGACTTGGTTTATTCGAAAATAGCTGAGGAATGGGTCAGTAAAATGGTTTTCTATGTCTATGTGTGCGTGTACATACCAATATAAAATGAATGAGACTTAAGAAGCATTTATCATTATTAGTCTTTCATCAGCGGACCAGAAGAGACCTTTAATATCATTGACAGTCATTCCCTACTTTTTCCATCGTCATTTTTCACCCGGCCCTTCCCCGATCCACTCCACTCTACTTTCCACAGGCTGTTTTCATCAAAGAAGCTCAATAATCAGCAAGCCCCCCCATCACCTCAGGCCTAAGAGCACTCATTAGCTTGACCTTGACCAATGTGTGTGTGTGTGTGTGGGGGGGGGTCTACAGTCCTGACAACCCAGAGTCAGCTTAGCAAGCTAACATGATATGAAGATGGATTGGACATCTTCTGTCATAAATAAACATCAAGTTGGGAGCTGGGATGTAGTGGAGGGTAAACCAACATGAACTCACTTCATGCAAATTTGTATTGGCAGAATAGAGTTTACCCACCTTTTTAGGCTAAGAATCTTAATGACATCAATTTATAGTATAAATTCTAGTATGTAGTCAAACTGAGCTAATGGGGTCTTAGGGGAAAAAACATGAATTAATGCTTTTCTGAGGATACAGCTGGAGGTCATACTTTAACCACCTTTTTATTTCTCTGGTTGGGAAGTCATACATGGTGCTCAGATGGCAAGACGGAGCCAAATAAAGCCTTGTTCTCTTCTCTCTCCCCATATAGTTTAACCAAAGTAGAACATGTTCTTGAAAACAGTAGTAGCTACCAGCACTGAGCCTTTTATGTGTCTTTTTTACTACACAGCATCTGTCTAGTTCTCTTTTGATCTCCAGCGAGACAAAGGGGTGGTAGAGAAACGCCAGACAGCCATATCTCACCTTTCTTGGAGGGCTGAGAAAATCAAGGGTGGTGTTAAATCTGATCCTGATGTGTCAGTACAGTTGACGGCTAAAGGGGACTCTGTAAGAGGCTTTATTTCTGCTGTGGATCTGTCGTCTTTGTGGGATTTTTTTAATTTTTTCTTTTTTTTTAAAGCTAACGGAAAGACAGAAAAGAGAGTCTTTGGGAACTCGCTGTCTGGTAGAAATTCCTTTTTCTGTCTGGCAGAAAAAGAAACATCAGTACTTGTTTGATTTTACCTTATGGTGTTTGGATTACTACAAAAAAGATACTGTGCACACACCTGCTGCATATACCTGAACCGACCTAAACACATGCACACAAATTACACACTCTCTCCAATACACACACACACACACACACACACACACACAATATGCTTTTGTTTATCCTCCTTCTGTGTTTATTTTTTATTTTATTTGTGCCTACTACCTCTTCTATCCATGCAAAATGTTAGGGATCAACTCCACTTTGTTTATCATTTGTTAAATGAAATGTTTGGTCCAGGCTTGGGGGTCAGTGGAGACATTCATCTTCTGCTGGACACCTACCACTGCCTGTCAACTTTAGCTGTGGGGGATGTGTGTGTGTGTGTGTGTGTGTGTGTGTGTGTGTGTGTGTGTGTAGAGGAGTGTGTGTGTGTATCTGCGGGCATGTGCCTCCATGTGTAGTGTGTTTGTGTTAATTTGCATCTATACATTTAAATATGTGGTCGTGCGTACATGTATCTGTGTCTGTGGAAATGTGTGTGTGTGTGTGTGTGTGTGTGTTTCTCAGGCCTCACTAGGGGAGCCGTTACAGGCTGGGTGACAGATTGTCCAGACAATTGCTTTTAACAAGCTGGAGGGAAAGTAGGGCAAAAATACTAATGTCTCGCCTCACCGATCCATTCCACCTCAATACATATTTTCTTTCACTCTCTATAATTTATAAGTGGACGCTTCGCCCCACGCACACTCTCACACACTCACGCTCACATACACACCAACATGCACAGAGGCAAACACAAGCAAGTATAGCAGCCTGAATTCATGCACACACACACACACACACACACATGCACACACAAGCAGCAGGTGGGGAGAATGTGGATACTTCATCTGTTTTTGTCATTTACAGGTTTTGTTTTGGTAAAGTAAATGCCAAGAGCCTGAGGGAGACACACACTCACACCTGGATTTAGAAATTCTGTGTGTGTGTGTGTGTGTGTGCCTGTGCCTGTGCCTGTGTCTGGTTATTTGCATGCTACTGAACCCCAGGCCAGTGTGACCTGTTTCAGGATAAACTGACTATGGTAAGTGCACTCGCCAAGATTAGTTAGTTAGGGACAACTTATCAATTAGGAACTAAATAGACTTGTTAGCTCCCAGCTACAAGTAACATGGTCAGGTAGCAAGGTCTGTCTGTCAAAGAAGGGATAAGAGTATGTGTGTGTGTGTGTGTGAGAGAGAGAGAGAGAGGGAGAAAGAGAGAGAAAGAGAAAGACAGAGGCAGTTTCCAATAACAAATAGACTGTGAGGAAGACTGAGAGTATTTTCTCCCTTTTGTTCTACCTGGCAAAACAGGAAAATTAGATATTGACCGCAGAATAATGTTTTTCATTTCGATGCAAGCAGAGGCATGGCAGCACTGAGCAGGCCGCTGCTTTAAACATTTACTGAACACCACAGACACGTGCACACATTCACACATCCATGCACAAAAACCAGGTGAGGTGAATACATGGAAAAGCATACACAATGCAAGAAGACTGAGATTTGGCCCTTGGACTCAATGCTTTCAAATAGTTACTGACATCAACTTATTTTGGAAGCTATGCTTGTCTCAGTTAATGTAGGCACTTAAAGGTTCCATCAGGCATTTCTCATACTTAGACACAACCATCTCCCTTTGGTGCTGTTGTTACTCACATATCAATGGCTAAGCTATGACAATTTATCACCTATGTTGACAGGTCTCACCCAAGGAGAGCTTCTGGTTTCTCCTCTTTACTACTTTGTTTGACTTTCCATTCCTTAGTTTTTTGATGATAGGGAAGACATTTCTGAAAGGAAAATACATATTTGAACAACAAAAGGTTTTTATTTGCGTACTTCTTGTCAGGCAAGCAACCAAGACCCAAGAGCAGAAGCGGAGACAGGTAGTAGGAGTGAACAATGCTGATTTATTTATTTATTCCAGCAAGCAGGCAGGCAGGCAGGCAGGCAGGCAGACAGGTACAGGATACAGAGAGGCAGATAAACTTACTATACTGGCAACAACAGATAACAGCTAAGTACACGATACAGACTCGAATTGCAAGCACTGAGTAACTGGGGCAACAGGTATATATGTAGGGGAGTGATGAGGATCAGGTGTGTAGACTGATGAGAAGAATGGAATCAGGTGTGCAGGAGGAGATCAGGTTGGTAGTTGGAAGTCCATTTTGGCGCACTCTGGTGGATGGAACTGGAGTTGTGACAGAACCCCCCCTCTAGGGCCGACTCCTGATGACCCTCTCGTCAGGATGTTGCCGGTGGAAGTCCCTGATGAGTTGAGGGTCGAGGATGTCATGAGCAGGAACCCAGCTGCGTTCCTCTGGGCCATATCCCTCCCAGTCCACCAGGTACTGGAATCCCCTGCCCTGGTGTCGGACACCCAGCAGCTTGCAGACCGAGTAGCCGGCCGAAACATCAACAATCATGGGAGGGGGAAGAGGAGGAACCGGGGTGACCTGTGAACAGGTTTCAGTCGGGAGAAATGGAAAGCAGGATGAATGCGCATGGTGCGGGGTAACTTAAGGCGGACAGCAGACTGGTTGATGATTTTAGAGATGGGAAAAGGACCAATGAGATTAGGGGCAAACTTACGGAATCTGAGAGGAACATCATGAGTAGACAACCAAACCCTCTGACCGGGAAAGTATCTCGGTGCAGGGATGCAGTGGCGATCAGCTTGGCGCTTGTACCTAGCAGAAGAGTGGAGGAGTGCAGAGCGGGCTTTGCTCCAGGTGACTCGGCACCGACGGACAAAGGCTTGAGCAGATGGAACAGAAACTTCTTTATTGTACTGGGAATAGAGGTGGCTGAAAACCATGGGAGCACTGAAAAGGTGACAGACCTGTAGATGATGATGGAAGAGTGTTGTGGGCATATTCTACCCAGACCAACTTACTGCTCCAAGCAGTATGATTGGAGGAGACCAGACATCGCAGGGAAGTTTCCAGGTCCTGGTTGGCTCTCTCTGTCTGGTCGTTGGTCTGGGGGTGGAATCCAGAGGAAAGGGTAGCCGATGAGTTGACAGAATGCTTTCCAGAATTGGAAGATGAACTGGGGACCACGATCTGAAACAATGTCTTTAGGGAGACCATGATGACGGAAAACATGTTGTATGACCAGCTGAGCAGTACCCTTGGCTTTTGGCAGTTTGGGCAATGCAACAAAATGGTCATACTTGGAGAAGCGATCAACTATAGTGAGAATGGTGGTGTTACCATTTGAGGGAGGTGGTCCAGTGACAAAGTTGAGGGATATGTGGGACCAGGGTTGGGAACCGGAAGAGGCTGAAGGCGACCAGAGGAGAGCTGCCAGGACGTCTTAGTCTGAGCACAAGTGGGACAGGCGGAAACAAACGACTGAGCATCATCCCACATGGAGGGCCACCAGAAACGCTGCCATAGGAGAGCCAAGGTTCGATGAGTGACAGGGTGACAGGCCAGGTTGGAGGAGTGAGCCCACTGGAGCACCCTGGAACGAAGAGAATCAGGAACAAACAGACGATTAGGAGGTCCATTACCTGGGTCTGGATGATGGCGTAGAGCATCCTGGACCTCAGCTTCAATTCCCCAGGTTAGGGCTCCCGCTACACATGAGTCTGGCAAGATGGGTTGAGGTTGCTGGGGAGCAGAGTCAGGAGAGAACTGGCATCAGTGCATCAGGCTTTGTATTACGGGAGCCAGGACAATAAGACAGAATGAAATTAAAACGACTGAAAAACAGAGCCCACCTGGCTTGACGAGAGTTCAGTCTCTTGGCGCCACAGATGTATTAAAGGTTCTTGTGGTCAGTTAGCACTTGGAAGGGATGAGCAGCACCCTCCAGCCAATGCCTCCAATTCTCCAGGGCATGCTTGGCCCATGCTTGTCATATTTTTGTTCTGTAGGGGAAAGTTTATGGGAGAAGTAGGCACATGGGTGGAGTTTTTGGTCCTGGGCAGTACGCTGTGAGAGCACAGCTCCAACCCCTGTATTGGAAGCGTCTTCTTCCACCACAAATGGAAGATTGGGATCGGGATGAACCAGGATAGGAGCAGAGGAGAATCGTCGCTTAAGTTCCACAAAAGCTTCCTCGACATCAGGGGTCCAAGCTGACGTTGAAAACCGGGAAGTGAGAGCGGTGAGGGGAGCGGCCAGGGAGCTGTAATTCCTAATGAACCTGCAATAAAAGTTGGCAAAACCCAAAAACCGCTGGAGCTGTTTCAGTGTGGTGGGCCTCGGCCAGTCCAGGACTGCTTTTACCTTGTCAGGGTCCATTTGGATGTTACCATCAGAGACGATGTAACCGAGGAAGGGAACCAAGGATGTGTGAAAATCACATTTCTCCGCCTTCACAAACAACTGGTTCTCCAGGAGGCGTTTCAGGACTTGGCGGACATGTTCTTGAAGATTGCGGGAAAAAATGAGGATGTCATCTAAATAAACAAAAACAAACCGGTTAAGCATGTTTCCGAGCACATCATTGACTAGGGCCTGGAAGACGGCAGGGGTGTTAGTAAGGCCGAATAGCATAACAAGATACTCATAGTGGCCAATGGGGGTATTGAAGGCCATCTTCCATTCGTCTCCTTCCCTTATTCTCACCAGGTGGTAGGCATTACAAAGATCCAGCTTAGTGAAAACAGTGGCCCCCTGGAGAGGTTCAGAGGCAGAGGAGATGAGGGGTAAGGGGTATCTGTTCTTAATCATTATGTCATTGAGTCAATGCAAGGTCATAGAGATTTGTCTACTAAGAAGAACCCGGCTCCAGTGAGTGACAGAGTGTGACAGAAGAGTGACAGAATGGGCTCCAGCCCGTAATAGAGCTGTTGGACCAGTCTATACTTGGGTTATGTTTATGAAGCTAGGATTGGCCTAATATGACAGGGACGTATGGAGAGTTGATCAGGCTTAGTTGGATGTTTTTCACGGTGGTTACCTGATATGCAGAGCTCTAGGGGAACAGTGGAGAGGGAAACCATACCGATGGCTCGACCATCCAGAGCGTTGGCTTCTCGTAGTGTCTGCACAGGGGACGTAGGAATATTCAGCTGGTGAACAAGGGAGGACTTAATGAAATTACCATCTGCACCAGAGTCAATAAGCACTTTAACAGGAGTAATCTGATTATTCAGGCGGAGTGTAGCAGGCATGAGATTGGAACGATGGGGAGAGGCTTTAATAGGACTCACCAGTATCCTCTCGCTTACTGGTGAGTCTTGTCTTTTACGGACACTGAGTCAGGAAGTGACCAGGTTGACCACAATACAAACAACAGTTTTCACGGATACGCCTCTTCCTTTCAGTAGGAATCAATTTGGTACGGCCAAGTTGCATGGGCTCCACCTCTGTGTTCTCTGGGGCAATGGACTGGGAAGTGAAGGAAGGACAGACGACTGATGATAGTCCTTGGCGGCTGGAACTTTCATCTCTGCTAGGTGAGGGGCTGGACCAGAGGGAGGGTGACTAATTAGGTTTGCATCTCTCCCTGAGTCGGTTGTCGATACGTATGACCATGGCAATCAGGGAGTCTAAGTCCTCAGGCAACTCTTGGGAGGCAAGTCCATCTTTCATTAGGTCTGACAATCCATTCTGAAAGACATCGTAGAGAGCAGTCTCACACCACCCGCTCTCGGTGGCTAGAGTATGAAACTCAATGGAGTAATCAGCAACAGATCTGGACTCTTGACGAAGACCAACCAGTCTCTTAGAAGCTTCTTTTCCCACCAGTGGCTGATCAAACACTTTTCTGATTTCAGCAGAAAACAGAGTGTAATTAAAGCACAGTTCAGTTTGCTGCTCCCACACTGCAGTTGCCCAGGCCAAAATATTGAATATTAATGAGCACTGAGCAAGGAATGACCTGCACGTACCAGAATCACCACAGTATCTCTCGGGTTTGGCAAGCGTGGTTCCTGGTGGCCAGACTGGTGGCGATGGGAGGCAGAAACAGCTGAGGCTTCAGCAAGTAGAGGCAGAGGAGTTGGGGGTTAACTGCTGCAGGGTAGAAGTAATGTGGAGCAGAGTAGTGTGAATCTCCAATAATTGATGCCCATGACGACCGACTGCTGCTCCTTGGTATTGAAGGCCGCCTTGGATGGCGTCGGCTTCCGCTGGGTCTGTCATGGCTTGCAATTCTGTCAGGCAAGCAACCAGGACCTAAGAGCAGAAGCGGAGACAGGTAGTAGGAGTGATTTATTCCAGCAAGCAGGCAGGCAGGCAGGCAGGCAGACAGGTACAGGATACAGAGAGGCAGATAAACTTACTATACTGGCAACAACAGATAACAGCTAAGTACATGGGACAGACTTCAATTGCAAGCACTGAGTAACTGGGGCCACAGGTATATATGTAGGGGAGTGATGAGGATCAGGTGAGAAGAATGGAATCAGGTGTGCAGGTGGAGATCAGGCTGGTAGCTGGAAGTCCAGTTTGGCACACTCTGGTGGATGGAACTGGAGTTGTGACACTTATCCAATGTAAAATAGCTTTTTTTTGTAAAATCAACACAGCTGCAATTAACTGGGTAATACATAATGGTGAACTACAATGGCACTTGATCTCAAATCACATCATACTATAAATTGTTTGAAAGCGTACTTTAGAAAATAAAGTACGCTTTCATTTCATTCATGTAATCAATCATTTAGTTTCCCAGCTTTTCAGTGTCCGGCAGGCAATCAATAGTAAAAAGGCTGCTGATGAACAGAATCACATAATAATAGCAGAATAGCGGCTCGGGCAAAGAGAGCAATAGAGCTTATTCAGACTACCATGATGGGAAAACGCAGTAAAATAGCTCTTATTAGAATGCCAATAAAAACTGAAACCCAGGGTGGAGCTCATTTGGAGCATTATTAAAAGCCATAAATTGACCCATAATTATCCGTTCCCGCTCTTTGCCGAGCACTTGGCAATCTGCACGCAGAACTTGTTCACTGTGGAGGCAATTACAGAGAAGTTATTCTTAGTCGCAAGAAAGACGAAAATTCAATCTGCCATTGCTAGTAGATTTACGGCAAAAGAACTGCCTCAGTAGCCGAATGTGAAATGTATTCATTTTAACAAATGATTTGTAGAAGGACCGAGTGAAATGTTATCTTTGCGCCGTCCTGCATTGAGTCATTTTTCAAAAGCTCTGTAGTTGTGTTGACTGTTTGGCAGCAGATGAAGTGATTCAAAGCGGATTTGTTACTCAGGGAGAGAAAAAAAAAGTGTAATGTAGGCTACCTCTAAAGTGATGAATCGGTTTCTAAATAGGGAAAGAGGAGATGGAGTTTCACACCTGTAACAACCCAGCAAAACACAGATGACCTGGTGCCTTGGACCACCAAGGGTCCTGAAAGCCCTGGGTCCACCTGGAGAGATATTTGCAGTGTTCCACTGGAAAATAGTGACGCCAACTGTTCAGATAAAAGGTCCTCAACTTGCAAGTGACTTATTATTCTAGTCTGTATAGCAATTTGTGATGCAAATTGCGCTATTTTTGGTGCTTTGATGCTGCTGTATCTTGCAAATTCACATAAGCTAACGTATGATCATTTTGCAAATTTTGCACGGAGCAGTGTTTGTTGCATGCCATGCTACTGGCCTGAAATAATATTGGGTTGTTGCATCATGTTTGGATGACAGCACACTCTGCTTACATTACATTTTTACAATACATTTTTCCGATGGGCCACTGGTTGACTACTTGTAATGTGAACATAGTCTAATAGAATCTGTTATGTTGCAAACAAGCGAACCATTTGGCGTGTGTTTGTGATGCTGTTTGTTATGAAGCCTCTGACTCATGCCTCTGCTGTATCATTGCTGTGACGATTCCACATCCTGTTGATATTGCTTGTCTAACCTATCTGATGGCGTGGGCACTTGACTGAGTAGGTACTTGATGGGGTAGATGGGCGGCGGGTGGGGGCCGATATACTTTCATCACAGCTGATCTTTTGTTTTCACCTGAATTTGTCCTTTTTCTTGTCACCCTCATTTATCTGTTTCCTCCACACACACATATTGTGCCACAGAGAAGGCACTCTGTCTTGTATAGCAATGTCAATATGTCAATTCTCTTGGAAGTGGGATCTTGAATCATAACCATGAATATTACACTTCACCTGTTCACTGTAGATTTTGGGGAAAGAGGGGAGGGAAGGGGGGCATTAATGAAACATCGGGACAGAGAGTGGTGTGGAAAAACCTACAGAGAGTGTTGCTGAACCCTACAGCTCTGATTTTCACTTTTTCTCTTTTAATCCTCTACCTGTAACACCCTGTTCCTGCTGGGTAGTCACTTCAGTGTTTGAAGTTGGTTATCTTTGTAGTAACACATGCGTATCTGTGTGTGTGTGTGTGTGTGTGTGTGTGTGTGTGTATGTGCGTGCTGTGCTGAAGTATTACTCCATAAATTAATCATGTCAGAGGTCTTTATCTGTTCCACTCTCTTTCTCCATGTTTCTGATTCATTCTTTGTGTCTGTCTGTCCATCTCTCTCTCTCTCTATCTCTCTCTCCCTCCCTCCCTCTCCATCTCTGGTGTGTTCTGTTTCAGATGAGAAGTATCAATCCATACATAAATGATTAGAGAGTTTTGTACAAAAGGATTATTATTTCTATCCCTCCTGCACAAGTACCTTTGATCCTGTCACATACTTCCGCACACACACACACACACACACACACACACACACACACACAGACACACACACTTCAGTCACACAGAGTAGTCCTTAGACATTCATTGATCTGCAGGACTCTACTTGGGTGTCAGTACAAGGTCCACTGCTGGTCAAAAAACTGTAAGTGTGTGTGTGTGTGTGTGTGTGTGTGTGTGTGTGTGTGTGTGTGTGACAGGATCAAAGGTACTTGTGCAGAAGGGATAGAAATGATAATCCTTGAGTAACAAAACTCTCTAATCATTTATGCATGGATTAAAACGTTGCCTCTGCTCTAATGTTGCATCCCAGTGAAAGAGAGAGAGAGAAACAGAACTCTGACATTATTAATGTATGGATTAATTTTAAGCACAGTAGCTAACACAGCCGCAAACCCTGCCGAGAAGATAACCAACTTCAAAGACCAAAGAAACTCCCAAATAGGAACAGCATCGGGTTCTATTTTTCAACTTAAAATTAACTTCAAATAGCTAAGACCCTATTTAAGAGAGGTTGTCAACTATATTGAGCTTTAACATAGAAGTTTGCAACAAAGCATGTAGCATTTGGTGGGAACTTTAATCCAAAGTACTTTATGGTACCATTAGTACTTTTTTTTTTTGTGTGGGTGGGGTGTATTCATGCTCAGTCAAACTTCTTTGGATTTTGGACCTAAAGTATATATTATTTGTCTCTTACATACCTGTAGTGAGCTCCGTTGCTTGGCCTCTTGCTGCTAACAATGAGTTCAAACGGGTTATGTAAAAATATCTCTAGAAAAAACACGTGTGGGCTCAACAGGGGAGTTGAGAGTAAACAGAAAAGTTGTTAAGTACATAAATAAAAATTCTTTGAGAAAAAGCTCTGATTTCATGACATAATTCCGCCATTACGCACACTTTCACTTATCAGCAAATCCCATTGCTGTTTCTCTCTGCCGCAGCACTGACTGCTGTGGGGTGAAAGTGGTTCTTAGTTAAGTTACTGGTAGCGTGATCTTGTTTTGCAGACGGTCAGGTCAGATTGTAAACAATTGCACATAAAGCCACGTAGAGGACAGCTGACTCTCGCCAAACCCAAACTTATCCTTTAAATAAACGTTAAAAAATTTTGCTCTTATGATGTGCTCAAACTTGACATGAAATTAAACCCTTCTTTTTTTCCCTTGAACGACATTTGCATTGACATTTTGGGAGTTATTAGAAAACATGAAAAAATATATCAAATTATTATTGCCTCTGCTGTGACTCTCACCCTCACTGTTCTGTTTTATTGCAGATCAGCAGGCATGTGAGTACTTTTGGTGAGGAGCAGTAATTTTCTCTGATCTGATTTCAGCTGATCTATAGTGTGAGAAAATATCACTCCCTATGCATGACTCCCACCCGTGCAGAAGTCAAGGATCGTTAGAGTGTGTGTGTGTGTGTGTGTGTGTGTGCGCAGGTCCCTATATTTATGAGTGTGCATGTGAGTGTGCATGTTCATTCCACTAACACACAAACATCTATCTCGCTGACTTCATTCCACTAACACACAAACATCTATCTCGCTGACACTGCTTTGAACTGTTAAATCTGGACAGTTTGATAGAAATGCATATTTGCATCCTTCTTAGTAATCATCCATCCACGTTAGTGTCAAATCTGGAGTAATTTCTGAGCATTTCTTTTTTTGCAGAGATGGCAGACTAGGTTTTCCACATTGAAGAAATTTCACCATTCTTCCTTATTGTATTTTGAATGTGTTGCTTTCACAGAAACCACCGTTTAATAATTACACCAAGAATCAATTTAGATGATTTTATTCATTTGCGCTAATGGCAATATGACACTTGAATAAAAGAAAATAAGTGCAATAAGTGTGTTGCTTGAAAGAGTTCAAAAAATATCCAACTGGCCTCTTGTTCTAAATTGTAAGGTCTTTGTTAGCAATTTTTCTTTTTCTTTTTACTTGTGTGAAGGTGTAGCCTACTAATAATGTTAGTCTTGAAACAATACTCAAGTCTCTCTAGTCTCAGCTTTGTTCGCATCATGTTTCAATTTTTCCTCTTAAATAAATTAGTTGCACTTAGTACTTATTAGTTGTGGTCAAGCATGTTACATTTTTTATCACACATAGAACACTTGTTTGTTAGCAAGAAACCTCAGAAAGTTACAAACAGATTTGGCTGAAATGTGGTGGACAGATAGCCTTTGGCCCGAGGAGCAGCTGATTACATTTTCGAAGTGATCCAGATCTGGGATTTCTGCCATTTGACTTTTGTTTTTTAGCTATAACTATTATGCTACGTTTATGTGCTCGTGGGAAGGTCCAATATCTGGGACATCCAAGTTGACTGCTAAACAGTGTTGCATTCACATGCTACTTCAACAAAATCAAACCTGGAAGACAAACAAACAAATATAAGCCATTATGGAGGCTGCAGCTTTGCAAGTTGGAGAATTGTAATGTTGGTGGAGGTTTGAGCAGAGTGCCTTCTACTTTCCATGTGTTTTTATCAATCATGATAATGAACACTCAGTGGGGGAACACTTACAGCAAGCTTGACTGATCATTAAATCAAAATGGTTCCCTTTTTTCTGGCTCTTCTGGAAACCTAGATCCACTGAGACAGTATTCCTTTGGCATCTTTGTACCAGCCAGCAGATAAGAGAGGAGGGGAAGGGGAGCAATGCTGAAGTAATAAAGAAAACAAGGAGAGCTACAGGGTTGGAACAAGAGACTGAATTTGAATATTAGAGGGAAGAGTTCAGAGTAGAGGATGGGGTGCACAGGAGAATGGAGGTGTGTAAGGATGATAAAAGAGATGCGGGGACGGGAGTGTGTGGTGTGAATAGGGGGACAGGAGGGAAGGGGTGAATAGAGGCCCAAAATACTAAAATGCTGGCTCAGCCATTTCACTTATCAGGCAATCAGGCAGAGCTGTTCCAGTCCCCAACTCTGGCGCATGCACACACACACACACACACACACACACACACACACACACACACACACACACACACACACACAATTCTTATGGTAGCAACACCTGTGTCCCTGCATATCCACAAATAGAAAATTAGTTCTCACAATAAATCTATAACTGCACTGAAGAGTGCTGAAATGATAGATTTTTTGATTCAGCCTCATTAAAAATGTAAAGACAATGTAAACAAAACATGTTTTTTCTTTTGAAGCAGAAAATAGGACTGTCTGTCTCCTGCATATCACTGACTGGGGTACAAATGACACCGGTTATCAATATCTTGTCATATTCTTACTTTTATGAGAGATGTATAGGTATATACACTTAAAGTCATGATGAAAGTGGGACATAACACAGGGAATGATTATTCAAAACTGTAAACCAATGGGAGATCAGTTAGGGAGAGTATGCAGTTTGATGGGAAGGGCAGGGGGGCGGGATTGTTCAAAAATCTGTGATGGCTTTATTGGTTGGATTTTTTATGTCTGCCTCCTGGTACAGGAAGAAGTCACCACTAAAGACTTTGATTTAAAAATGCAATAAAATAGAAATGTTGTCAGTTTTTGGGCATAAATTGTCAAATGGATGTATGGTATGGTAGAATGAGATAAAACGAGTAGCTTTGAGTAGCTTTAAGTCTCTTTCAGTAAAGTAATAAATATTGCACTACATGAATTGATTTAAGTGACATGAGACACAACTGGGGAGGATTTACTAAATTGTTTTGAATGTAGCGTAATGTATTAACCAATCAAGGGCGATGTGTGTGTGCGTCGGGTAGGCCTATGTTGTGTGTCGGGTGAAGGTAAGATGCCTTTGCAGTTTATTTTCATGACTTTTTGCTGGGCTGTGCTTTTTACATATTTACTGTGTTGTTTTTCTTGGTTGTAGCTTGCGTATTTAGCAATTGGCAATGTGTGATGATGGTTAAAGGGACATGCACGTTGCGCATTTGCCTTTGCGTAATGTTGAGAGGGACACGTAGTTTTTGGCATTTGGCATTGCGTAATGGTGAAAGCATATGGCTATTTGGCAACAAAATACATGTCAGGAATGAAGTAAAGTGCAAATGTTCATAGTAGATGATCCTATTTTTCTATTTTGCATGGTAATGTGTGTGTGTTTCAGAGAGATAGCGATATGCACGTGATTCTATTGACTTTTTTATTTGGAATATAATGTATAAGCAAAAGTAGCCTACTTTTCAATAAAAAATATTATAAATCTACATGCCTTGATGATGTCATTCTTTATATAGCCTGCCTATCAATTGTTTTTAAGCTCAATAAACACAGATAATATTTGACCGGAATTTCTCCCATTTGTCCGGGACATTGAAATCTTCCATGACACGTAGACCGGCACCAATTTTTTCTAACGGAAACCCTGGCGGGGAGTAAGAATAGGGGGGTGACAAATTCAGGACATGTTTGACCCCTCAATACAAACACCACTCTACTTAAGAGTATTCACCAACATTGGCCACGTCTACAACACAACTACAGGCACAGTATTGACCATTTTATTCATAACACACGCACTGAATCCAGTCTAGCATTACCAATATGCCTCACTTTACAAACAGGTTAACATTTTTTATAGTGACACTATCATAGTGATTTGGGATGTTGTTGAAATGGCTCTTTGTGGTAGTGATCCACAATAATAATAACGATGACATGATACTTCTATTGATCCCATGTAGGGAAAATCGCTTTTTCTTGCCCTGCTACACAGGAAGGTCAGATTGCAGGATCAGCTACAGCGCTCCTGGAGCTGGACAGGGGTTTAGTGTCTCGCTCGGTGGAACTTAAGTGGGGCAGTAGCTTGCCGACATGGGTGCTACAACCAGCATCCTGCAGTTCAAGGCTCGGTACTCAAAAACAGTGTGTGAAGAGACAGGCCCAGCTGACCTCTTCCTGATCTTCTCCTCTAATGCAGCGATCCTCACAGCGGCAGTCAGACTCTACTACTTAAGATACACTGTGTTTGAGAGACACGCAATACAAATGTGAGGATAAGTGTGGACTTCTGCTCCGATGACAGAAGACTCATGCATAATTCTGATGAAAATGATGATGTGGGTTATGTTCGCATATCTAATGCTTTGATTATAATGCTGGAGGAGGGAGATGCAGTCTACATGTGTCTCCCCTCAGGCTGTGGGTGTTGTGATAAAGCTGATACCACACTGTCCTCAGTGGTTTCCCGAGGCCTGCCTCACGAAGCGAGATTAGTGGGTTAGCGGGCTAACTTTGGGCTTAACCCTGGCTTTTCGGTCTCACAAAGGTGTCTCACTTTTAACTGTAGCAGATCACCATGGCAACCAATGCTGCACAGCTAACCTGCTTTGGAGCAGGGTAAGTTCAGGTTAAGTTCAGGCTATCAGATCAAAACGTTTGAAACAGGGAGTCAGCATTCCAGATATGGACAAATATACTGCAGTCAAATGAAAGTGACAAGTAATAAGAAAACAAACAGTTACGCTACTATTGACTTAACAGATAGTAAGAAGAGCTGTTCACAGTGCGATGTGTAAGTAGGATTGATTTGCTTTCCATGATTATTTATTGTATCAGAGATATAGCAGGTACGTAATTGACCATATTATCAATGAATGGAATTTGCTGTTGCATATTAAATACGCTGTTTTTTTTTTCATTGTATTCTCGACAGTGTTCAATGCAGCCTATTGCATTCATATTCTATTACTGCAGTCCTGAAGAACATGAGGCCGACTTTATGAATAGAAAATCTTTTTACAGCCTCAATGTGTCAACAAAATATTTTATCAATGGAAAATATGCCCACTGTGTCTTAATGACGGGGAAGTTCCTCCAGTAATCCTCTGTAGCCTTGGTAACAGCGTTACTTTTCGCTGTTTCTCCTACCAAGCCTGTTTTGTAATACTGATATTTACTCATAAGAGTTTGTTCTTCTTGAGAGAAGAACACCAAGTAATCCATTATTATTCATTCATTATTCATCCATTGTTATTTCCGTTATTATTTTATTTATATATTATTATTGCTGTTGTTGTTGTTGTTGTTGTTGTTCTTCTTCTTCTTCTTCTTCTTCTTCTTCTTCTTCTTCTTCTTCTTCTTTGCTGCTGCAATGACCTAATTTTCTCATGGGGATCAATACTTTCATCTTATCCAAATTGTCTGATCTGGCTCTGTCCATGTTGCATGTGACTGGTTGTGACCGGTTATCTGGAATCGCCAATGTTAGGTTTTTTAAAGCCGGCTAACGCAAAGATAGCCTATGTTGAACTCGCTTTGTGAGACAGGCCTCTGCTCTTCGCTATGTGAAATTCACAACAATCTGATTTGTCCAAAAACATTTTGTTGCTTGATCTCGGGGCTAAACAACTAATAACATATTTCCCCTTTAATTATAATTTACTTTTTTTGGTCTAAGAACTAACTTTAGACACTTTTTATTAAGGACTAAGTATTGTGTGCGTTACAAAAGCATAATGTTAACACCTGCTCTGATTATGTCAAAAAGAGATCTTTCTGTGCTCGGAGAAAGTAATAAGACTATTCCTCTGACACTGACAGAGTGGCACAAGAACACTGATCTGGTAACCTTCACCTGAAACTGATACCTCACTGGCTACACTAGCGTAATCCCAGTACCTGGGTTATGAGCTTTCTGTTCAATAACTATATGAGTCAATATACACACAGTTTTTATTACCTGGCTGTAGCGTTTCTCCCATGCGCTTGGCTATCCTCAGGGGGGCTTTGGAGGCTGCCCTCTCTGCCTTTATTTGATGGATACATCCGCTTGGTGGGTGAACGTGTTTTTGTGTTCGGTAGGCGTGTGCATGTCTATGCTAGATCAGGTGTGAGAGTGTGTGTGGGGGGTTTGTGTATATATCCTCTGCATTCACACCTCCCTTAACACAGCTAATATATTGTACCCATGGAGCTAGTCCTAATTTCAATTTGGCTACGCACTGACCTGGCTAAGCAAATGATTAGTTGATAATTATTTTTGGACAGGCCAGAGCACCAGCATCAGCAACTTGGAGCAGAAGAGATTTTACTGTAGGCCTTCATGGTGGGATTTAAACAGAACCTTATCACCAATTGGGAAAACACAAATGAATGTCTCCCAGAGCAAGAATCAAATGAAAAGCTGCACTGGCAAAGAAATGTAGTTTTCTTTGTGGATGGAAAGTTTATTTGAGCTTCGACATCCAATGATTTTTGTACATGCTGCACATCAAATCCTTCTAGACAATGCTATTGTATCCACCACATTGTTTCTGTTAATGGAGCAATTCCAGGATTTAGTCTCTTGACACCTTCTCTTCACTTGTCTTAGTTTCCATGCTTCTGGCTTTGGGGTAAACTTGTTCATTTTCAAATTTCAGTGCTTAACTTCCCCATGATTGTCATATGGGAGAAACCTGTTTTAGAGTGGAGTTCAAGGAAAACAACGCAAGCAGGAAATAGTTTTATATGTTTCAATATTTCCCAGTATCATCCAAAATTCTCTTCGTCCCCATTAAAATGAATGTAGTGATGCTCTAAAAGATGTGTTAAGCAAGTTCAGCGTGCAAGGACTCCACTCTCTGTGTAGATTACTTGATTTTGATTTTGACAAAAGCCTAGCGTTAGAGGGAACTGATAGAATGCCCTTGCATGCACAACAGAGCACTTTCTAATTCAGAAAGTTGTACATGATCAGAAATAAGAACATCATTAGTTTTTTTGGGGGGTGGCTTTTCCCTATTTCTCAATCCCAGAGCTTTATCTCTGTCTGTCACTCTGTTCTCACACTTTTCAAACCACAATTGACGCTCTTCTCTATATTTTAAATGTGACATCTGTCTACTACTGGTGCCAGATATTCTGTCCTGTGTGTGCATGTGAGTGTGTGTACATATTTCTGTGTGTGTGTGTGTGTGTGCGTGTGTGTGTGTGTGTGTGTGTGTGTGTGCGTCTTGGGGGTGGGGGGTGGAATGGGCTATCGCTGTGGGGTTTTGATGAAAAACAGATGTCTCCAGTTGGAGTGAATGTGAGAAAAATACAGGCTGTCAAACACAATTAATAATAACACGAAAACACTCACACACACACACACACACACACACACAACCACTAGTGAACTGGCTCTCTCTACTTCATCACTGTGAAGAGAGTGTGATTGAATTCATTTTGTCACACTGGGCCATGCTGTCTTGAATATGACTTGCATATGGATAAGCTATACCGAATCCACCAGAATCACTCCATTATGTGTATAAAGCCTCCGGAGAAGTTAATTTGGAGGAACACCGCAGGTACAGCAAGTTGCCTCAAGGACAAAGCAAGGAGAGAAGACAGTTTCTCTCAGCGACACTCCTATTTCTTGCTGTTCTTTTGTACAGTACTTTGGTAATGTCTTTTATGGCTGATGAAAATGTCACTCTATCCATCTGCCCATCCTTATGTCTGTCCATCCAGCCGTCTATGCATCCATCTGAAGTTTTTTGTTGCCCTGGTAACAGCTAAATGGGTTCTGAATACATAAACACAATCCATCCATCCACCTCAACTTGTTAATTCCATCTGAGGGTATTGATGCAGACTCCATGTTCTTGCTTTACTAACTTAAGTCATATTTTTACCAGGTCTGCACCATAAATCAGGATCACAATCTTAAGCCTCTACCACACAGCACCACAAATCCTCCGCTAGCAACCGAGACAAATACTTTTCTGCTTAGCCACGGCTGATTTTTAGCTAACCCGACACATTTCACCCCGACACACGAGTTGAGAAACGAGATACGCCAACAGTAGATAATCTCTCTCTCTCTCTTTCTATCCTGTTCTCTCTTCCATTTTCACTCTCTCTCCCTCTCTCTTTCATTTTCACATTTCTCTCATTCCTTCGTCTCATTTTTGCTTTCTCCCACTCCCTCTTTCCCTTGTTTTCATTTTCTCTCTCCGTCTCCACTTTGCAATCACAAAGACACCTCAAATATAGGAGTCAGCTGCTGAGCCATCTGAGAATATTTCTCCTCCCTGATACTTCTCTTCAAAGTCTGATTCATATAATGCATCCTTGTCCTCATATTCAATAGGCTGCTTTTAAGATCTGGCGCTGGGTCAAATTGTTTAAGAGGAAAGCAATACTGCTGTCTACCTGTTTAAACAGCATATGTGTGTGTGTGTGTGTGTGCGTGCGTGTGTGTGTGTGTGTATGTGTATGTGTGTGATGGTCGTGAGCGTACACACTTGCCTTGTGTAGGTGTATGTGTGTATGTGTGTAGTGTGTGTGTGTGTTTGCGTGAGTGCGTGTCCGTGTTTGTGTGTGTGTTCTGTATGTGAGCGTTGTGTGCAAGCATACACACCTGCCTCTGGGTAGGTCTGTGTGTGTGTGTGTGTGTGTGTGTGTGTGTGTGTGTTTGTCGGTGATGTGTGCTTCCTTCTGATAGGGTTTTCACTCGTCTGTAACGGCTGAAATTGTATTTGCTAATGGAGCCATTTTGGGACAAACAGGCGCAGGCAGAAACAGAGCTATCTGACCCAAGATAACACGTTTGTTTGTTGGCATTTTTCCCATTGCTGTACCTAATCTCATATATCAGACATTTGGACTGTGCTATTTATTCTCTATTAAACTCACATAGGCTAGAAATTCCTCAGTCACACCATATCTTGATGTATTTCTGATACATTTTTATCAAGTGCAACCTAAAATCCCTTGAGCAAGGCACTTAACACCCCCATTGTTCTGTCGTCAATAACAGAAGACTGTGGTTTTCTCCCAGGTGTGAATGTCTCTAACTATGAATGTAAACAAATGCTGAACAACAGTGTGTGTGACCAGCAAAACTCTTCCCTGGATAAATAAAGGCAAAAAACAAGCAAATGCTGGATTGCTGGATTTTGGGTGAGTCATTCCTATCACATTTCCTAATTGGCAAAGCTAATCTCTGTACACAGATAATGGTGTTTATTCTCACGGGAGATAATGATGCATCATCGGTTCATCAGTTCAGTGCAGTTGCCATATAAAAACATCACCACCTGCCATTAGATTGCCGGCAAGTGACATCTGCAGGCGCATCTGGAGTCGAGGACGGGTTTGGTATCAGCGCAGCATCATATAACATTACCCAACATTGACTTGCCTACTCTGAGTCAAAACTGTGTACTGCCTGACTGAGTAAATGAAGAGCTTTGTTCCAAAATGAGATATCAACCAGCTGAATAAAGCAGCACCTTATGTAGTGTTTGATAGCACAAAATTAAGAATTAAAAGTCACTTTAGTTCGTGTTTGACAAAATGTACTTGTAAAGACTTGATTCTCTATATTTTAGAGATATTGAATAATGAAGTTAAGGTATTGTCTTTTTTATTATTGCTTTGGAAATGAACTCTTCAACTAAACTGTTTCCACAGCAGATAAGATAAGAGAGGAGATATTCAATCAGACAGGTATCTGTACCAAATATTGCAAACATAATATTAAATTCCCCAACCATATCATCATATAGGCATATCATATAGCTTCATATAGGCATATCATATAGTTGATCCAATCCCTCCAGTTTTACCTCCTGGTGGTACAAGGCCCCTGGCATTTAGATTAATAAAAAGAGTAGAATATGGCTGTGAAATCATCTTGGTCTCCCAACTTCCTGATTATTATGGTGTTATTGCCAATCATATATAGTGGAACGGCTGGTCCTCTCACCTCCAAAGTAATTGAAAAGGTCTCTATCTTTCTTCAGCCCTGGTCACTTTCCCATTAGCCCCCACGCTCCGCTCCGAAATGAGTCGTCAGGCTTCCCAATCTGGAATTACCTGGGACAAGACATTACCATCACCGGTGGAAATATTACATCGTCATAGTTTTAATAATAGAATGGTGTGTAGGCAAAAGGGTGGGCTTTAATAATGATATTGAAAAGGAGGGTGTGAGGTGAGTTGGAGTTCATGGTTGAAATAATGAGGGTGTTAGGTGAATTAATATTTTTGGGTCGGGGATGTGAATACATGAATGTGAAAGGTAGCCCTTATGAATTCCTATCGACCAAATCTATGCATATTTTAAAGTGTGAGGCGGCCTGGCTGACTGGAATCTCTAAGGAAAATATTGCTGTAATATTGAGAAGACTTGGGCGCCCATTACAGTTTTTATGTTATTGAGTAATGTACCCATTATTAAATGTAATTGTGAAAGTTACACACTCTCAAAGGGTTCAAGTTTGAGTTCAAGTTCAAGGTACTGACTAATATAATATTTTTCAAAAGGGAAATTAATACACTGCACAAATACATGGACACAATCAGATCATTATGCTGTACACGTTACACTTTTTTTTTTTTTTAGTTTGCTGGAGCTTAATTCAAGTTTCATTAAAGTGTACCTTACTGTGAAAAAGAGCAGACAGTGGCAGTATATATTTTTTTATCCCTTGAGCATATTTTTTTCTGCATTTTACAGCCATACCAAGTCCAGGTAAGCCACATGAATGAATTATACTACTATTTTGTGTTTAAACCTACATTTATTCACCTCAAAACAACAGCAAGACTGTAAATTATTCATCCATCTTTTTATGTTGAATTTGTCCAGTAGGGGCACTGCAACGCAAAAGTTGGAACAATACAGTACTTTCTGTATGTATTATGTATACGGTGGTAAATTATATTGGCTGCAGTGGGGAGATTTGGCAGGAGGAAAGGAAAGAGAGGAGAGTTGGGGGGGGGGGGGGGGGGGGGTGAAGGAAGGAGGGGCAAGCGGGTTGTGGAGCAGGATGGAGGAATTGAGACTAGAGGGCTGCAGCAGCACAAGGGCAGAAGGGCAGCTGACAATATTTGGAGGTACCCAGCAGCCAGCCAATCATCATGGATTAGGAGGCATCAGGACCTTCAGCCTCCAACGAGAAGTAAAATCCTGGAACAAACAGTGCATACGCGCGCACATACACACACACGTTCTCTCACACATTAGTCGAGAGTAAGGACAAGCTGGTAAAGAAAGCCTTGGATTTGCTACTATAAATCCAGCTTATAGACGAACGGCCACCACAAACAGAGAAAATGCCTTGGCAGCAAAATCCCAATGCCGAGGGCTAGAAAGAGCAGGAGAGGAATGAAGGAGTCAGTTTTGGACTTTGTAGGAGAGCGTGATAAAGAATGGAGAGATGGCAAAAAAAGGAGAGGTGGTTCAAGGAGGACAGCAAAGCATGTGGTATATGGGAGAGATTGTGAAAATATAGGCAGGTAGAGAAAAAAAAGGAGCCAGGATCACAAGGATCTGAAGGAAAAGCTCCTTCAAGTATGACATTTCCCATCTCTCTCAGTTGTCCTCCTTGACCTAACTTCACAAATTCCCTTCCTCGTCTCTCTGTCGTATGAAAGAGCGCGGCAGTGGTATGTAACACCAGAGTTCAGATGCAACTGCTATCAGCGCGCTAATTCCATTTTGATTAGCCATCTCTTAGTGCCACGGACACACCTGCTCGGACATGCGCCGCCACTCCGCCCCCTCGTTAGTGGGCGAGCGTTCCATCATTAGCGAGACGCCCAGTAACCACGGTGACCTGGCGACGCGTTCCCAAAACATTCCATCAGTCACTAGAGCATGTGCGCAAGATCGTTAACGGAACGCTCATTAATTAAAAAGCGATGGGATTGGCTGGGTTTGGGGTCGCCGTGGCACTCCAGATGATAAAGGATATGGCTAATGTGCTCAGTCGTTAGCGTTTAACTGTTAGGCAAAAGGGGACGAAGCTCACCGCACTGTCATCTTATTGGAAGTCAGGACGAAGCGAGTAAACAAGGTGATACGTAACCATGCAAAGTTATGTAAGTGCAGAGTATTAAGAGAGGAAGGAAGGAAGGAGAGAGGGAAGGAACAAGGGTGGGGCATCAAGGAAGAACAAAGGAAGGAGAGATCAGAAGCAGGGGAAGACAAAATGAGGAAGGAATGAAGGAAGAAAGGAGGAAAAGAAGTTCCAAGGAAGGGACAGAGGGGGAAGAAAGACGAAAGTTAATGAGCTCGACAGCTCTTTTATTATTCCAGCTCCTTTCTGATTTTAATGTTCTGTACAGGTCTCTGGCTCTGGAAGTTGTCCCTCTTTTTATCACACACTGAAAATGCAATTAGTGTTTTCAATTTTCAAGGCCCTTCTTCTCCACTCGGTCATAAAGCGAGGCCAGGTAATGTCCAGGAATGTAGCTCCATAAACATGATTGGATAAAGTCTTTCACATTAAAAAAAAAATAATAATGTGTTTCACCTTAATGTAACTGTAAGAGATGAAAATCTAATATTTCAGGCTGAGAAATGAGACCGTGTGGTGAATGGACACACCTTAAGAGACCTTACAAAAAAGACTGGACCATAAAATCACAAAACCAATTAATTACTTGAATCAACACTCTAGTTCATGGACGATCTGATATATTGTTGCTGACTACAGATCAGTGCTCAATTAGAAAAATGAAAGTGTTATTTCACATTTTTATTAGGTTGTACACATCCATACCACCATATGAGCTTATTAATGGTCATCTACTAAAACTGCCCACTCAAGGGATAGCAATATCTTGCTTTCCTTTCAAAAATCTACTCTAAAAATAGTACTTATACCATTACTACAAATAAGAAAAAGTAGATCCAGGTCATAATATTTCATTCTGTATATGGCATCATACTTTTCAAGAAGTAAGTTTAGCTGCTTGTAATTATTGAGAGCTGGGGGGAAAAGCCTGATAGTGGAGTCAGCAGATCTCAGCAGATGCTGTAGACTGACTACTTCTGAACGTCTAAGGTGGTGTGTGGCTATGAAAACTGTACCAAAGTGAAATTCACTTTAATGCACATTTATCCTAGCTTTAATTTGAACAATCTGAATCATAATAAAATAAGAAACTACATTCATTTTTAATGTTTTCAAATTCACAATATCTTCCCATGGCTTGTTCCATTTTGAACACCCATGCATGAAAAAATTTGACAGTATCTGAAACTTTTATTAAAAAGACAAGCCATAAAAAGATGCATGGAGGTGCTGACAGGGTAACATGAGCGTTGTCAGGAGAAGGGACAGCTTTGATTTGTTGGTGTCTGATCTGGGAGCTGTCTTTTGATTCACAAAATTAGTGTATGCCTTTTTTATATATTCCCCTTTATTTAGTCAGTAGGTAGACAAGAATACAAAGTGAGACTGTGAACTGGGAGACTGCAAGATGCAATTTGGGGACTTTGTTAGTTGGTCTAAACAACCTTCCATATATGCACATGTGGTGTTTGACTTTCTTCCAAAGAGTTATTTCCAAAGGACGAATAGTAAAAATGATAATGTGACACTTCCTTGATGCCTGTAGAGGAACTGTCAGTCAGAGTGCAGAGTCAGCTACAGAGCAGCGCCCCTGGAGCTTAGCAGAGTCGGTGTCACTTCAGCAGGATGGACACTTGCTGAAATGGGGGTTTGAAGTCTCCTCACTCACTTTGCCACCCTGCAACCAAAGAGTAAGACTGGTAGCGTCCTGCACCGTCCCCATCGTCCTGCATTACTTGTGAGATTTTTACAGGCACAAACTCAAGTGAATACTGAAAAAAGGTTAACTGTGATCACATCACCGATCTGAGGCCATTGCCTTGAAATCACAAGATATCTGTTAAAAGGAAAAAAGAATACCCACACTCTGACTTGCACTCCCAGTGAGCTTTACTCATGCAGTGTTTTAAACCAGGATAAGGCTTAAAGAAAAGGCAATACCACTTTACAATACAAATTGCCTGATGGAAAACTCCACACTCGTTAGCACACAAGTAAATCTCAATAAGATAGAGTAAGAGTCGGTGTGTGGGTATTGTTTTCCACTTTCTCAGATGTCCTGTAATTCCCAGGTGAGGGAATGAGATCAGAGGTGTGATCACAGTCATCCTGTTCAAACACAAAGATAACCCGTTCCCATCTTTGAAGTTCCCATCGAAGCCACTGTTCCTCTTCAACCTCTCGGATGTAATTTTATTATAATCTTGCAGAATCTCAAAGGGCAAGGCTTAGATGTACAATGAGATTTTTTTTGTGTGTTCCTAGCAACTCTTTGTCAAACTCACCTAACACTTGGTTTGTGCCGTGCTCATGTATTTCTCTACAACAGTAATTAATATGCAAGAATTTCATTGCTAAAAGCTAATGCTGACCTTATCAACTGCATTAACATGAACAACAGCAATATCTGCTTGAGGATACAGTTTAGAAGATTTTTAAGTATTGAAACGTCTGTAAAAGTTATCAAGAAGGAGGATAAATAAATGGAGAAACAGAGCATTTTTTTTTTTCAAAATCTGGTTTCTGGGTCGCAAACCCAAAAAAAATGCAGCTTGTACCACATAAATCACTTTCTCAGAGGAATGTAGCCAATATCTACTGCTCAACTTGTACTGTATGTAGCTATGTTGTTCAACCAGGATATAATCAGTGCATAGCTACCAGCGATGCTGGTAACATGCTGAAACAAAAATCCATCAGATGCATCAGCACTATCCTACAAACTTAAAACAGCATCTGTAACATTTCCTTGTACTCTGCCATGTAATATACAGTATATCAGTATGGAAGGGCTCAGCCCACGCACAACATCCACATCCCTATAATGAGATAAAACATCACCTTGATTGGACCAAAATGTCAATCATTCCATTTGCCAGCACAGAGCCCATTCTCATCCTGTTCTTTTGTTGTTGTTGCTTTTGTTCATTCATGTAGTTGCTTTGTGCATATCCGGTGTTAGAGGTATATGCATAGATACCCAAGTAGTACAACTTTAAAATGTCATCCTATTATAATAGATGTTTTTTTCCAGTGTTTACAAAAAATAAGCATGAGCAAACAATTTGCATCTTCAGTATACTATTAAAACTAAATCAAATCAGTCCTTGAGGCAGAAACTCTGTCAATCAATTTGAGACTAGAAAAATGTCATTAACTCTATGTGTTTTATTTTAGCAGTGGGACTTTGCTTTTGTTCCCGTTTGAATACCTTTTTGGGCCTTTAAACATAAATATGTGAAGAGCTTTTAGAGCACTCAATACTACCACAGGATTGCACCCCATAGTCAGCTGCAGATTTTTACCCTGCGTGTGTTGAAGACAGCCTGTGAATGTGAAGTAGATTAATTTGAGTTGAGAGAAGGAAACCTATTGAGAGCATGGGTGAAGGGTGGAGAGGAGGACTGGGAATGAATAGCAGACTTGTGAACTGAAGAGATAAGGCATCTGATCTTTATCGGTTGTATTACTCCTCTCTCTCCCTCTCTCTTTCCCTTCTCCCTCTCTTTCCCTTACCCCTTTCTTGTTCCTTTAGGCTCGTTTAGTTAATTAAGGCCATGAAATGTTTCAGAAACCAATTATGCCTTGACATTATTAAAAGACCACGCTTCCTTGTAAGTGCAGATTGTGTCTCTCTCTTGTCTTCGAAGAGAAGGGAAACTTGTCTGACCTCAGCGGCCATTGAAATACGGATTGGATTTATACAGTGAAATGTAACATCAGCAATTTTCAGTTCCCTTTGTCTCTTTTCTTTGTCACTTCACTGGTGAATCCACTGCTTTTTTATTACTACATTACTTTAGAACCTCTTACCTGGCAATGGCAGACCTTGACATTCTTTGCAGCTGGATTTTCTATTAGGGATAAGGAGGGCCTGTGATCAGATAATAGACAATGTTGCAATAGGCACAGATAGGATCTCTTGTTAATTTTCGGACTGAGTATGGCACCCTGCAGCCTGAAGCCGGAGGTTTTGATCAATTATTCTGAACACTGCCGACACCGAACAGAGGGGTCCATCCTTAATATTGTATATTGTTATGGGTGTGGACAGTAGGACAATAAAGCTTAATAATCTGGGCACAATACAGGAAAGTGCTACTGTCTCATATAGTGGTAGTGACTCAAACCATTTAAATTTGTCTTATGGTTCTTATACAATACAAACCCTTTACTTTAAACCTGCAATAAGTGATTTTAGACCTTATAACCAATCCTGAAACTAATGTGTGCTATATGGAGATTTCATTGAGACATGCTGATATAAACCAATATCCTCACATGTGTGTTGCTCACATGTTGCTTTTTTTCCACTTCTTTTCTAAAACTTGTTGTCAAATTTGCTCCAGAATGAAGCCTTCCCGGACCATTCAGTAGCTTTTCATTTGTCTCCTCCCTCACTGTTTAAAAGCGGCGCTCACTAACTCCCATTCCTGAAAAAAATTATCGTAATGGCGAAATCAATGAGGTGAGCGAGTAAACTTTTTCAACTAGTAAACTTGCTACCTACCTCTTCACTTGTCATTGTGGGACACGTAACCTTCTGCAGGAGAGATCTGTGAAAGCGAGACTGGTAACCAGCGCGACTTCTCAGCAGGCACGTTTAACTATTAGCATTTATCCTTCCATTTGTCCTTCGTAGCCCTCCGTAGTGCAGTGGCTTTGCTGTGCTTTTTTTTATAAATGTGTTACGGTTTCTGTCACCCTCTAGTGGTCAGAAAAATCACTTATTGCAGCTTTAATTGTTAGAAGAGGGTGGCCTGGTTGTTAGAGACACTGTCCCACAACGAGAAGATTACAGGTTTGATCCCTGTAACAGTCAGTGTATACTGAACAAAAATATAAATGCAACACTTTTGGTTTTGCTCCCATTTTTCATGAGTTGAAATAAAAGATCGAAGACTTTTTCTATGCACACAAAAGGCTTAATTCTCTCAAATTTTGTTCACAAATTTGTTTAAATCCGTGTTAGTGAGTACTTCTCCTTTGCCAAGATAATCCATCCACCTGACAGGTGTGGCATATCAAGATGCTGATTAAACAGCATGATTATTGCACAGGTGTGCCTTGGGCTGGTCACAATAAAAGGCCACTCTAAAATGTGCAGTTTTATCACACAACACAATGCCACAGATGTCGCAAGTTTTGAGGGTGTGTGCAATTGGCATGCTGACTGCAGGAATGTCCACCAGAGCTCATGTTGCAGCATGATAATGCACGGCCCCATGTTGCAAGGATCTGTACACAATTCCTGGAAGCTGAAAACATCACAGTTCTTGCATGGCCTGCATACTCACCAGACATGTCACCCATTCAGCATGTTTGGGATGCTCTGGATCGGCGTGTACGACAGCGTGTTCCAATTCCTGCCGATATCCAACAACTTCGCACAGCCATTGACGAGGAGTGGACCAACATTCCACAGGTCACAATCAACAACCTGATCAACTCTATGTGAAGGAGATGTGTCGCACTGCATCAGGCAAATGGTGGTCACACCAGATACTGACTGGTTTTCAAAAAATGCATATCTGTAGCCCTAGTCATGTGAGAGCCATAGTTCAGTGCCTAATAAATGTCTTCTTTTAAGATAAAACTGCGCATTTTAGAGTGGCCTTTTATTGTGACCAGCCCAAGTACTCACTAACACGGATTTAAACAAATTTGTGAACAAAATTTGAGAGGAATAAGCCTTTTGTGTACATAGAAAAAGTCTTCGATCTTTTATTTCAACTCATGAAAAATGGGAGCAAAACCAAAAGTGTTGCATTTATATTTTTGTTCAGTATACACTGACTGTTACAGGGATCAAACCTGTAATCTTCTCGTTGTGGGACAGTGTCTCTAACAACCAGGCCACCCTCTTCTAACAATTAAAGCTGCAATAAGTGATTTTTCTGACCACTAGAGGGCGACAGAAACCGTAATACATTTATAAATAAAGCACAGCAAAGCCACTGCACTACGGAGGGCTACGAAGGACAAATGGAAGGATAAATGCTAATAGTTAAACGTACCTGCTGAGTTGCGCTGGTTACCAGTCTCGCTTTCACAGATCTCTCCTGCAGAAGGTTACGTGTCCCACAATGACAAGTGAAGAGGTAGGTAGCAAGTTTACTAGTTGAAAAAGTTTACTCGCTCACCTCATTGATTCCGCCAAAAACAAAAGTGTTGCGTTTATATTTTTGTTCAGTATATATATTTCTGTCAAAGTTTGCCTACCTACTCTAGGGCGCTGTTCCTTCTGATGAAATGCGTACATGCATGTGCCTCTCAGAGGGATATATATGTGAAAATACTATTTTCAGTGTTTAATATGTTGGCTGAGGGTTCCAAATTCCTAAAACAATCAAATAGAAAACACAGAATGGTTAACTTTTGTCTTATAACAATAAGTACATTGGTTGAAGGCCGTCCTCATTAGCTACACAGAGACGACGACAACTGCATCGAGACAGGGATGATTAAGGGAATTTGCTCATGCTACTCAAAACTCTGCGTACATTTAGCTGATTTGTACAACATGCATAGTGATTTGTCATGAAATGTTACGGTATGTGTGAAGGGAAAAGCAAGGAGAGTTTCACAGAAGTGCAGATGTTGATTTTCCTACTTCTAGTGCTATTTTGAGAATATGCAAATAATCTCTGGAACGATTGACACCAAAGGTCGTTAATTAACATAAGTCAATTCTGCTGTGCTTCATTTGGGAGTGAAATGTAGCAGCACCTAGCTTCTCTCTGAGTACATGTACAGTACTAATGAAAGGCAGGCCCGTGAAATTTACAGCCAGCGCAGCAAGTTGAGCTTGATAGTACTGGAATATTTTTGACTTTTTTTAGATCTCAAATATTCGATTAAGTTGCATACACATTTCCATTTTGTTCACACAAATTTCAGGGAATATTCTACTCCATGCAAGGTGCACTGCAGAGTGTAAAAATATACTTTTATTGTGGCCAAGTAGCATTTATGTGAAGTAAAGATGTAATCTTGGTTGTGTGGTAATTGATTGCTCACAGGTGTGCGAAATAGTCCTGATATTACTGAATGTAATTTAAGGTCAATACACCACTATCGTTATCAAAAAATAGAATGCATGCAGGGTAGTACAATTTTTAACCCGGCAACAGGTGGGGCTCTAATGATCGCAATGCCAGTCGGTCGGTTGCTTTGTTATCCGCTTTTGGTTACGTGAGTTAAAGTACAGCAGGGAGTTAGATTGTCGATTCCCAGCAAGGACGTATCCACAAAATTCAATATACATTTTATATGCTATACACATAATTGTTAGAATTATTCTGTCCTATGTCATCTTGCAATAAATTCATTTTGATTCATGATTGGAGCCTGACATGATTCTTTGACTGACAAAGGAACACAATATTTTCCATTCATTTAGGAAGCTTCTGTATAAGGGGTACATGGCAACCCTGTGTGTGTGTATATGTGTGTGTGTGTGTGTGTGTGTGAGATAGAGAGAGATACTGTCAGCTGTTGCCACTGGCTGTAGTGGTTGTTGACCATAATGGTATATACCTATCAAAGATAGGCCATAAACATTTTAAATAAAACAAAATCATGCTGAAACCTTGAGAACAAACATGAGCTTGGCAGATTCCCCTAAACTAAATTGTAGGCCTTGCACAAGCAGTGAAACAGATGTGTGAACAGATCGCAATATTATTCACATATGGTCTTGTAGTACAGCAGTGTGTGTGGTGGACTTCTAATTTAAAGTAGTACTAATACTAAAACCATGATATAAATACTGGCTTTTGAAAAAAAAGACTGACAAGGGACAGATGGCAACCCTACACTGTGTGTGTGTGTGTGTGTGTCTACTTTAACACTGTTACAATACAGCTATTGACACGTACCTTGCATTTCTGGATCTATTTTGCTGTTTGTAGGTGCATTTTTTCAATCCCATGGATAACTGGCCAAACAGACAGCTTCACATCACATCAACATATTTCCAGCGCAACATACTTCCTTTCTGGACTCACCATTGTAGCAGAACCAGGTCTCCACAGCTCAAAATGGACCCTTGAGTAACATTCTTTCCCAGGAACAAAAATGACCCTTCACCTTTAAAGCTACGAAAGTGTCACCTTGATGCTGACCAAGTTTTATCTACAAGCTACATCAGACTGCAGACCAGGATCTCCCTCACACACACAGACTCACACAAATTAAAATAGGAAGATTTATTTTTATCTGGACCAGAAGACTGAGTTCTATTGAATTAATGTTGGACAATTAGTCACATTAGATAATTAAATACATTTTATATCATGTTACCAAAAGGATCAGGAATTGCTTTCTCCCTTCTCTTTTTAGTTCTGTAGGAAACCCCCACCTTTCTGGATAGAGCCATAAAAGTCGTAATTCCATAAATTCTTTTCATTCTTGGTTTAGTCCTCTTCTCTACTTTGTATTTCCTAATGTCTCCAATGGGTTTTTAGAATAATGTGAATTATATACTAAATTGGTTAATCATATGCTTAAGTGTTTTAATTATCCTCTCAATAGTTGGACCCAGTTATTCCCTGCTACTGCTACCTAAGGTCTGATTATATTTACCCATTCTTGGCCCCCACATCGATAATTATGTTCTATTTCATTGTTTCCCTATATCAACCACCAAAGTTACCATGTATTCATGATTTAAAGATTAAGATTATAAAGTATGTATCTAGGCTATTCTGCTAAAACAACTCAGTTCACAGCAAAGTTTGAACAGTGAAAGTTGTATTGTCTAATCATGTTTCATGTAATGGTTTTATGCAATCTGTAAGTGTTTGGTTACAGGTTTTATAATGTTCACCGATTGACAACAGTAATTGGTTGAGTATGTAAAATCCAAACGTGTTATTCTAAAACTTAACCATTACATAGGCTGGTTACTAAAGTAGTTGAGAGAGGTATCCTCATGTGTCTCTCTGTCTTATCACGGGTGTTGCCTGTCTCCAGAACAAAGAAATGTAGGCGGAATCTCCAAAACCAAGTATCTTCAAGTATCATTTTACACTGCAAACCCCGCCTTGGAATTCGGAAAAACATATAAAACTCTGAGTTCTTTGTCACCTTGTGCGCTTCATGCCCCGAGCTTCATGCTGGAGGCCACGAACGCTGACACCAACTCCATGACTAACAAGCCAAGAGTTAGCCCGAGCGGAGATTCAGATCTCTGCCTTGTAGCTACTCTTTGTCACTAATGTGATCCTGCCTTTTTACAAGCCGTTCAAGCCTCGCTAGATATCATCACCAGAACCGCGAAGACTGTTACAAAGTTATTTTAAGAACGAGTTGTTAATCCGTTAGTTAGTAAAAGTGAGAGAAGCCAGAAGCTCCAGTCAACTCTCTCAGCTGACCACCGACCAGCCTGCCGAAACCTCCTGCTCCATCCTGCCTGTAGTCTGGTCGGCAGCGGAAAGCCAGTTGCAAGGACATCCACCTGAAAGAGCTCCAACTCCATTGTTTGCCGTTGCCAGGTGACCCAACTATTGCCGAGCTTACCAGACCCGCTGATCTTCCGGAAACCAGCTTCTACGCGGTCAAAGCCTCCTGATGGACCCGGCAAGTAGGCTGAAACATTTTCCATGTCTTTCTGCTGAGAGTTGATGCAAAAGCTTTACTAAAATGATCACTTAATCCAATCAGGAAAGTTAGTATAGTCTGATTGATCCCTTAGAGCGACCCGCCTCGTTTCTCCGGTTTATTGATCTAAATTGAGCTAAATTGACCACCTTCATCTATGACGGTGGTGCCCCTACGAGTGTAATTTGATATCTTGATCAAAGTTTCATATTTCCATACCTTTACTAAATTCTAAATTCGATATTTTCGACTCTACACGCTACACCATTTTGCACCAACATTCAAAAATCATACAGGGAGAAATACATCACAAAAGAGGCAGAGATACCAATTTCTCTGCCGAAAGTAGCCACAATAGATCATAATGCAATGTAGCCAAAAGACATGTGTTTTCATAAGGAGCACGACTCACTTTCTCGTGACCATAAAAGCTCTCGCTCGCTTGCTGTTAAAAGAAATCGTCCTCCAAAAATTACAAATCTGTATCTGGTCTGGCCTGAGAACAACAAACACCCAAATACGACATAAGAAAAAATAATTGTTTATTTAAAGTTCATGAAAAGGTAGTGCACACATATATGATGTACAGAAGACTGGCGTTCTCAGTCAACCCCACCTACTAGCAGCAGATCCCCGCTTCCCAGCTATACAGAAAGCCAACATCACTACAAACAGAGTAACATAAAGGCTAGCCTACACATAAAGCCACTGCACACAGGCAGGCATGATGCAAGTGCAACAATACACGTAATCACTAAACAAGGCAATTCTGATGCAGGCAAGGACATATATGATTATGAACACACTATAACAGGGCCACATTAACTAGGCCAGACTGGACTCACTGCTCCCCTCTAAACTCTCAAGCCCAACCTCCCACAGCTCTCCATCCCCCAGGCTACAATTTTAAAAACCTACATTCAAAACCAAAGTAGACACGGACATTAAAGAGGTGACAACACATCCTACATATACATAAACAATCAGATGAGTTAAAAGGCCACTTAACTCTGCCGGTGGCCAAGACCTTCCCCCCATGTCTGAGCTTGTAACAATTAAATATGATGCACACATGAAGATTTTAATGCATGTTTATAATTTTAGAGCATGATCTGCCTCGATAAACCCAAATACATCATCTATACTGGGCTAGTAATAATTTGTTTGGGCAAGTCGAAATTTCACTCTCAAATCCTTACGTTCCACCCATGGGTGAAGTTATTTAGCATGCACACAGAGGTCTGGGTGGTTCTGCTAATGTTAAAGTTTGAGGAATAAAACCCATTACGCTCCATATTGAAATAACATGCTTGAGAACTCTGTACTCCATTAACATACTTGAGAGCTCCAGATGTCAGATTAATGTAGGGGATCTCAGAACTGAACAGAATGCTACCAAATGTAGTTGTGATCGTGTATACGCAGCCTTTAAAAAAAAAAAAGATGAGAGCAAATACAACACACCACAGCTGAGTACACTGTGGTGAAAATCAGCATGTTGTCATGGTGCTTAGAAAGTCTTAATCCAAATGTCTGCAACTGTATAGTCAGGGTTCTCTGCCTATACTGTATCGAGTGCAAGTTATGCCATTCATATCTGAAAGTGAGTTATTTAGTAAAAACAAAAGGTTCTAAATATTACCCAAAACCGGTTGGCTCGTAATCATAGGGGATCATTTTTGGTGCTGCATGGCACCCATAATTAAAGGTTCTTAATAGTACCATTTATAAAAAAAAATCTATATATATGTTTATATATATTTCTATATACTGTATATATATTTGCCATATAGCACCAAATGGTTGCTTACCAACTGATTGCTCAAATGATCCAAAACTCAAACTGTATGCTTGCTAGTAATGACACCAGCTTTTACAATATTATCTTCTTTATTTTCATCAACTACAGACTTAGAAAACATCTCATAATTTAAAAACTGCAAAGACATAAGACAATATTCAAGTCAAAGAATTAAGATTAAAATACAACAAAATTCATACAATTAACAGAGCCATGGAACCAACCTGTGACAAACATTATGAGGTGAGCACAAGATGTGGGCGGAGTGCCCATGTACGTACCAATGTAAGTGTTTACATTATTTGTTAAATGAAACTTATTTTAGGTGGCATTTTAGGCACCGATACATAGCATTGGAATGCCTGAAGCTCACCCAAGAAAACAACAGTAAAACAGTAAACTGTTCTAATGACCCTGCAAATTACACATACTTCTAATAATAATGTCAGAGAGGAACATACAAGCCTTGACCATTTATAAGCTGTCTAGTTAACCCAAAAAGCATCTGCTTGTTTGCAATAAACTTTCATTGTGGGCTCATAGGTTACATGTCCCAATTAATTACGACAAATTCAAGGTGTTAAGCAATTGGACGGACTGTCAGGGGGTTTTAAAAGGGCTTGCAATGATGATACGTAATGATGCGTTTTAACTGCTTTTGTGGCACACAAATTTGGAGATGCTGGGACCGGGTGCACAGACATCCTCTTTAGCCAACTCTTCACCACTGGTTGCACCCATTGTCTGATACCTTGAGTCTGGAAATGAGAATAAAAAGTTGTCAAATCGTTCCTTAAGTCTGTTATGACATGTTATGTCAAATCAAATGGTAAGTGTGAAATGTTGTATGGTATGTGTGGTTAGATTCACTCTTTCCAAAAACAAAAGGCACATTTATAATGGGTCACCCGCAGCAGTCTCATCTTCCTCTAATGCCATGTCAGTGTCACCCTCTTTTTCTGGCACAATGCAACTAATTAGGGTTTCCCCCATTAAATCAAGGTGAGACGTCCACCAAGGGGAGAGAGCTCTATGTCCCCATCAGTGGCTCTGACACTCTGTCGATGTGCAGCAATGCGCTTCTTGGCGTCAACCTTTATATCAGACAATTTCTGTTTGTTTCCGAAGGGGTCCTGCTCTTGGAGCTGGCAGCGTTACCTGCTGCTGCTGCGACATGTTGGCAGTCAACAAACTTTTTGGTAATATGTGAACTAAGCCCACTCTCTCCTTGCTTCGACCTCCAAACACTTGAATTTCACACTCTGTAAAATTTTTCTTTTTTAGTCTTGCACTCTGACGTTGCCAGTTTCTCACACAGAGAATGGAATGACAAGCACATTTATATGAATTTATGCATATTAATATTCATGAAGGGCGTTTCATTAACCATTTATGGCTAATTGTGGGAGTTAACGGGGTGGGACGTGAAGCTGGTATACGTGTGTAAAATTACAAGTTGATTGGGATTTCCTCATGTACATAACCCCCAGTTCTTTGTCAATAGTAACCCTGCTCCTCTTTTTCTACTCATCTACACTTGATAAAATAATACTTATTGTGATACCTTACTTTTCCCTACTTTTTAAATCACAGCACATCTGATTATGCAACAGACTTAGTATTTTCTGCTTAATATTTGTAGGCAACATGCTGTCTACTTTTCTAAATTGAATGCTCAATGAATTTGCCAACAAAGCTCACAAACTAGAGGAAGACTTAGGGCCGGATCTACTAACATGTCGCAATCCCAGGTGCAGCGCAAAAGCAATTGCGGGTGAAATTGGTTCCGCCAGCGCAAGGTATTTACTAAAGTAGGGCACGCAAATGAGCGGAGGTGCAGATAATTAATTAGAATTGCGACTGCACTAAAATAAGGGCCAAGCAATGCGCACATTAACCCATTATCGGCAACGTAATGACGGGCAAAAGAAGCGCAAATGTCTCTCTAGTGGAGCTGGAAGTGTTGGTGGCAGAGAAAACCACAAAGAGCTGCAGAGAGGAGATGTTTTACCAGTGTGTAAAAGGTCACTCTGGAACAACATAACAAATAAAGTGAATGCAGTTGGGCACCACAAGCACGATTTAGCGGAGGTAAAAAGCGCTGGTATGATATGAGGAGGTGCACCAAAAAACTTATAAATATATACCACATACATATATACCACAAATAAAGCAAAAGAGGAGCCTTAACTCCCTTGGAGGAACAAGTGCAGGAGACCCTGACTGAGACGCAGATGCCAGGTGTGGGAAGGATAGAGAGGCTGAAGGTATGGTTACATATAGCTGGAGAAGCCGCGCACACTGTTGTGACAGTTATTACGCACACATGTTTTACCTGTATTGTTTTCATCAAGGCAATGTAGCGGAGAAATTGGCTCATAATAAGTGTCAGAAAATCCAGAGAAGAGCCTGCGACTTTTCCTTTTTGTATATTTAGGTAATAGTCTGAATATTGAGTGCGCATTGTGCCACTCTGCCAATGAGGCTTGCTTACCTGTACTTAATTGTACATTTTTAAGTCAGCATACTGGTTTAAACCCTGTGATCAAATGACTGCATGTTATGCTGTGTAGATGTCTGTGTCACTTTGATCTTGGAGCCGGTTCCAGAGACAGTTTCGGCAGAGATATCCTATGCGCAAAATGATAAGACATGCTTTTCCTAGGTCTTAAATTCCATGCACAATCGACAGATGATAATGGCCACCGCCTCATGATAAATCACATCCACTGCCAATTTCCATAAATCCCTCCCGTTATTTTGAGCCTCAGCCTTGGAGCCCCCACAAATACATATGCAATTAGACCAAACCGCAAAAAACGGCGCACACTGATAAACCCATGATTTCAGGCGCAAATGCCCTGTGTACTGTCTTAGTAGATCAGAAAACAAGGTTTTAGTGCCCGCAATGCGATTTGCACTGGCGCAAACCTTTAGTAGATCCAGGCCTTAATTTCTTATTGTATGAATGTAACACTTTGAAGCTGGTCAATAACTGTTGATACATTAGAGTAGATATATGCCATTTTGCATCACCATATGAGCTAAACCAAATTTTCACTACAAAGGACTAATAAGGTCAAATAGGCATAGATATCAAACAAAGTTAGCAAACAAAGGATTGTCACAGCAGTCCCTGCAATTCTATTGGTCAGTGATTTTAATACGTATGTGAATATGGGATATTATTGTGGTTTCTGTTTGGATTGGGGCTTTGTATGCATTGGAGATGATGCACTGGTATTGGGGTTGTGTTTGGGAATGACATGGGACTTCATTGGTTTGTATGGATGAACTCAGTGTGTGGATGTTAAAGTAGTCATGGAAGGTTGTTTTAAAGGAACAGTTCAGGGACCAGATATATAAGTGATGCGTACACACACAAATAATGCATACGCTACTTTCCACACAGAAGTTGGTATTCATAAAAAAGAATGTGCCATGAGAATGTGGGGACCTCCACACATGCTTTGCACCATACGTACACAGAGTTGTATTAGTCAGTTGAGCTGAACGTGATATAGCAATCTGGTACAGAGAATGGTAATGTCATAGGGAAGTTGGGTGACATTTTATTTGGAGCCTTAATCTTCTCAGTGCACCATAGTAGCCTATTAGGTCTCAATAGTGTTGCATATAATAACATTTATAGATGTGTGCGTTAACATCCTTTTTTCTTCAAGCATGATTTTTATTCCAGCAAGTAAATAGGTTTACATATTGTCACCCATATCATACAGTAATGTAGGAATCTGGCACATATCAGATCATAAATGAAAGCTCAATCATTAGTCTATTATGGCTCACAGTATATAGCGATGTGTAATGGCTGTGTGTAACGATACAATGGCTGCTTCAGCACAGTTAGAGGATGTTGCCAAGGCAAGACTAAGGAGAGAACAAGTCTGACTTTCTGCCCCATGATGATGATTGGCATTTATATCCAAACCAGGTTAAACGGGTGTGTTGACATCCATTTGTGGCTCATTGAGGAGTGCGCATTAGGCTTGTGCGCATGTGCAGTTTCACGATAATTGAGGTTTATAAAATGATACAATACGTGACAATACTGGTAAGCAGCATAGTTTCTTGTTAGGGCTTTTTCATTGTATACAGTGAGTCACTTCA
>NW_027278794.1:0-84454 GCF_046629955.1 Centroberyx affinis
CTTTCCTAATGGAATTGCGTCAATAACAGTAAACCAACTCAGATTTACTCTGCAAAGTAGCTAGCGTTGTAGCTAAGCTAACAATGGAAACTGGTTCTACCTGGTCAGAAAAACAAAGCAGAAGTGCCGTTTCCAGGGGATTGTGGGAGAATCCTGTTTCAAACTCAGAGCCAATCAGAGCTGCCTTTGGCTCAGTGAGATCTCATTATTTCACGTTTATGATGAAATTTCTCCAGACCCCCGTCGTCTGAGCCGGACGTGTCGCTACACCAGATAGACTGGACTGAACAGGGACCAGACTAGACTGGACTGAACAGAGACCGGATTAGACTAGACTGGGACTGAACAGAGACCAGACGAGACTAGACTGCACTGAACAGAGACCAGACTAGACTCGACTGGACTAAACAGAGACCAGACTAGACTGGACTGGGACTGAACAGAGACCAGATGAGACTAGACTGCACTGAACAGAGACCAGACTAGACTCGACTGGACTAAACAGAGACCAGACTAGACTGGACTGAACCGAGACCAGACTAGACAGGACTGAACAGATTCCAGACCAGACTAGACAGGACTGAACAGAGACCAGACTAGACTAGACTGGACTGAACAGAGACCAGACTAGACTGGACTGGACTGAACAGAGACCAGACCGGACTGGACTGGACTGAACAGAGACCAGACCGGACTGGACTGAACAGAGACCAGACTAGACTGGACTGAACAGATTCCAGACTAGACAGGACTGAACAGAGACCAGACTGGACTGAACAGAGACCAGACTGGACTGAACAGAGACCAGACTGGACTGAAGAAAGACCAGACTGGACTGAACAGAGACCAGACTGGACTGAACAGAGACCAGACTAGACTGAATAGAGACCAGACTGGACTGAACAGAGATCAGACCAGACTGGACTGAACAGAGACCAGACTGGACTGAACAGAGACCAGACTAGACTGGACTGAACAGCTGAATTTCTGTTTTCCTTAACGCGGCTCCACTGCTCACCACCGGCTTCACAGACGTCACTCACAAGTCTGCCAGGATCTTCTTCGTCCTCTTCCACATCGTGGTCGTCATCATCATCATCAAGTAAGACCAATGGCATCGCATCATCATCATCATCATCATCATCATCATCATCATCATCGTCATCGTCACTCATGGGAAACATCCCTACTGAACAGCCCATCTGGGGCAAATATATTTATGTATTTCCAAAATAATTCTGTTTGTTTTAACCTTCAGGGTGTGCCAGATGGGTGGAGTTTACTACATCAGGACAAATTGGATAATCCCAATCACAGAAAATCAGACTAATCTGGCTTTCAAATCCTGTCTTTGTCTGGACTTTCTCAAACTCATGGTAGTGGTGTGGTAAACTCCACCCATCTGGTACGCCTGGCAGGTTAAAACAAACAGTAGGAATCATTTTACAGATAAATTTTAGATTCTCATCATTTAGCTGAAGCTCCCTAAACTCCAGTGTCCAGACAGACTTCCAGTGAGCTCAACAGTAAAATACGTTTCAGTTCAGCTTCTAACTGTTTATTAGAAAAACTAAAAATATTTCTCAGCTGAAAGAAGAGAGGAGAGTTTTACTGGGAAACATAAAAAATGTCCGGCATCACAAACGGACCATAATGTATCTGTGGGTGGTTCACTGGGTTAACGATCAACACCAATGACTCAGCAATTACTTGGCTTTACGAGACTGAAGTCTGTAGTCTGTGCCCCTCGTCACATCCATCCCATAATGCTCTGCTTCCCCCCCGCCGCGCTGCAGTATCTTCGTGGCGTTCGTCCTGGAAGCGTTCTTCATGGAGTATTCGGTGGAGAAGAGCGACCTGCAGACTTCTCTGGAGAAGAAGATCGAGGAACTGGAGCTGGCTGTGGCTCAGTACGTTACCATGGCAACCAGCAGCTGTCACTCACCCTGGACATGATGACACACACACACACACAGAAATTAACCTACATACACACAGCTGTGTAATTGAAAACAATGGATTTGTTGAATGAATTAATTAAAAAATTTGTTAGGCACAATTTGAAATTTTATTTAACTTTTATCTTAAACTTCAAATTTGGTTTTCCCAATTCTCAGTTTTCTTAATTCAGATTCAGTTTCCTGAGACACACAGACTTTTATTCCCGACCGGAAGACTCCGCCTCCTCTTGGAATAAATGTGGAATTTCAATTTTAAGGATTTCCTTTAGATGTTTTAACATGCTATAATGTTCTTGACTGTGAGATGGAATTATACTGGCATCTGATTGGTCAGTGGGCTCTGAGGTAGCCATTTTGGATGCTACTGAACATATTTATTATTGTATGCGTGTCATCCTGTCAGACTAGATGATTTATTTGCATTCCTGTTGATGTTATTTTGTCAACCAGGGAACAGCTAGAGGAAAACCTGGTGGACGCCATGGAAACCAGCGACAACGACCTGGGAACCGGCCAATCAGCAAAGAAGAAACACACCCTGATGTTTAAAATCGCTTCAAAAAGTAAGAAACAGAACACGATGTTTAGTGTATGTACCGTCTTAGTATGTATAGTGTGCATATATAGTATTAATATATGGTGAAATATTAGCAGACGCGGGCCATAATATTCTACCAAAGTCAGATTTTGCTTAAGCATCTTATTGGTTTAGCTTGGACTCGAGTCCCAGTTTTAATTGCTTGAGACTTGACTTGCTGCATGAAGAGAAGACTTGAGACTTGACTTGACTTGGGTTCTGGTGACTTGGGACTTGACTCTGACTTGTACTCTGATGACTTGAAAAGGTTTCTAAAGTCTTGACTTGAGATCTTGTGTTTGTGTAAATGACTCAGATTGAAAGTGATGAGATTTGTTCCAGCAGACGACTGAATTTAAATTCTGTTTTCTGAATTTGTATGGAATGATTGAATTTATTGAAGTTGAAACTGATTATAGAAATCAAACTCATGATGCTCTTACCAAGTTTTTATCCTATTAAAACCATATTGCATTGAAAAGTCCTAGATATTTAGTTTTCTTTAAGATATTAAATTGATACCGGACTCTTGATTTGTTCTGACTTGACTTGCTGTTCTACATTTAGACTTGAGACTTGACATTAATGACTTGGACTTGACTTGGTAATCTACATTTAGACTTGAGACTTGACATTAATGACTTGGACTTGTGCTTCAAGACTTGAGACTGACTTGGGACTTGGGACTGAGTTTCAGTGATAAAACAGAGAAATAAGAGACAAGATGCTCTGCTGCAGTCAGCTGAGATAACCAGCTGGTAGAAACGGTCCCAGCTGTGATATTGATCTCAGTATTGGTATTAGTATTGATCATATCGGTGTGGTGTTTGGGCAGGATATCGGACGGTGGACGGTTTGTTACAGCGGATGTTCGAGGAGGATCTCAGTCCTGAAGACTTGGGTGAGGAGGAAGATCCAGACGCTTCAAACATGAACTTTTCAAACCCGATCTTCAGCCCGGCATAAAGGGAACAAGACCAATATCATTTTTTTTTTACATTTTTGTATCCAATATTATTTCATACCGCCAGATTAAAATGTCTATATCGCTGAAATTTGATGTTTATCCAGAGCAATGTTTAAACCATATGAACAGGTAATAATCCTAAAGTCATATCTATTATTCTATTTTTATATTTCTTAGCTTACAGCTCTGTATAAAAAGTCGTGAAATCAATATTTTTCAGATAAAGACTATTCTTGCTGAAATTTCATGGGTGGAAATTCTGTTTTAATCCATTTACTATGCAGAGCAGTCCAGACTGAGACAAAGGACCAAACCCTTTTAAGTCACTGTTCAACTAATGTTAGTAAACGCATTAGTTAACATTATTAACAAACATGTATAACTACATCAGTAACACTTTCTATGACGCCCATGTCTATAATGCATTATAAACATACTTATAATGCGTTATAATATGCTTATAGCACTGTATAATTATAGTTATAAGCACTCATAAATATTCATAATGCTTTATAACAATAATCATAACACATTATAAAGCATAAAGCATTTTATAATGACTTATAAGGTCAAGTATCATAATATTTCATAATTGCTGGTCACTCACAGCCTTTTTCTTTTTGCAAGGATCATAGTGTATTATAATTCACTGTTATAATACATTATAATGTGATTATAATGTATTATAAAATGATTGTAATGTATTGCAACTATGAGAATTATAATACACTATGATCCTTGCAAAAAAATGTCCATGAGAATTATGAAGTATTATGGTACTTGACCTTATAAGTCATTATAAAATGCTTTACAATGTGTTATGATTGTTGTTATAAAGCATTATGAATATTTATGAGTGCTTATAACTATACAGTGCTATAAGCATATTATAACGCATTATAAGTATGTCTATAATGCATTATAGACATGGGCATCACAACATCAATTACTGCAGTTTTAACATTAACTAATTAATGTTGTTATTCATGTTTAATTCATGTTAGTAAATGCATTCGTAACATTAGTGAATGAACACTTAATGTGAAATGTCTGAATCAGGTTTGGCTTCAGTTCACTTTGAATTCAGCAACTCAGGAAAAGGATTTTCTTCAAGATTTAAAAACAGAAAATATTTTACCACATACAGTTATTATATTTTTTATTTATAAGTAAGTCATTGAAAACTTTATGATGTTATCTGAGTTGTGCTGGAGCCGGATGCAATTTGGAAAAGGAAAAAAAAATATGAACAAACATATACAAAAATACACAATGCACAGGTGGTATAACAACAAAAACCTTAAGGGCTTTTAGTAAAACCACCCAACATACATACTTTATATAAATTCACATACATGTGTCATACATGTACAAACACATCCACATGTACACTTGCACACACACAAATCCATAACCTATACAAACAGAACAGTAGGAAATTAACAATAAATAATAAAACATCATTAACATTACACCAAATAATACAAAAATAATCAATAGTACTGTCCATAACTAATATAAAGAGGTCTATAATACATATGACACTGTAAGGAGTGAAGCGGATACAGGGAACGAGAGAGAGAGAGAAAGAGAGAGAGAGAGAGAGAGATCGCCCCCTGGTGGAGTGTGTGTGTTACTGCAGCTGCCCCAGGCTCAGGGTGGCTTCACACAGGTCCTCAGCTGTAGACTGAACTGGAGGTTCAGAGCAGAGAGACTGAGACTGAACTGAACTGCAGAAGAAACATCAACCAGAAGTTCAGGTTTCACCTCTGATCAGAATTCCTTCAATGCTATAATAATCATAATCATAATCATAATAAACATATAATTTATATATATAATAATAAACAACACATCCCTGCTAAAACACATCCAACCTATATGTTGGCTGCTCAAAATATATTTGTAATGAGTGTCATCTATGTGTATAAACACATTTTTATCTCATTTTTGACTTGTCTACAAACATATTATAAAGTGGTGGTACTCAACATGGGGTCCGGGGACCACCAGGGGTCCTTGAGGGGGTTCCAGGGGGTCCCCAGCAAACTGATAAATTGGCAAACTTTACAAGAAGTTAACACAATTAGAGAATATAGAAGACTGTTTTGATCATAGTTTCACTTTTATCTCTCCTGTACCTACAATACAGACAGTCACAGAGTTCTGGACAAAATCATATCTGACAATAAAAATAGTCTCAGATTTGGGTCCGAGAGACAAAATCTCATCAAATGGGGTCTGTGGCTCTTATGTCTGCTAAATTGGGGGTCCTTGATATTAAAAAAAGTTGAGAATCACTGTTATATAGGGTATATGAAATGTATTTTTTGTATGTCCAGTCCTGAACCTTCAGTGAGACCGGATGGTAAACAGGTTCAGCTCCTGCAGTGTGAAAGTCTCCCAGCTGTGAGGAAACTGAATGTGAACCGAATGTAAACGACAGGAATCAGAACTGAACTCCAAGAAATTCCATTAAATTTCTAAGAGAGTTTGTCTCGACTCTAAACATTATAGATCAAAACATTATGAATCAGATAAAAGACAAAATCATAATGTATGGATCACCATCACATGTTCTGCATCAAACAGCAGCTGAAAGGTTCCTTTAACATGTTATGATATTCAGTATTGATCATATAAAACACTATGTGGAATCTCAGATATGTGGGAAGAAAAAAGAAAAATACATGGAATTTCAGAATTTCACTGAATTAAATTCAACTTCTTGAAATTCCAATTCAATTCACATTCTGTTTCTTGTTTTGTTTTTTTTCCAATTCCAATTGAATTGATGAGTTCATTCATGAATTGATCCCAGTCTCGCAGTAGCCTACAGCAGCGCTCTGTTGTGAAGCTCCTGTCAGAAATATTAACAGTAAATATCTGAAACGGACCCGAGATGTTCAGAATAAACTCACTTTAGATTTACTGTGATGAAGAAAAGGCTCCGAGTCAGCAGGGGGCGGTGTGGAGTGAACCTCTGATGGAGGCGCAGAGGGTGTGTGTGTGTGTGTGTGTGTGTGTGTGTGTGTGTGTGTGTGTGTGTGTGTGTGTGTGTGTGTGTGTGTGTGTGTGTGTGTGTGTGTGTGTGTGTGGTGCTGATGCTGTAGAGATGGAGGAGAGGGAGTGGATCCTCGGCTCTCTGTCATCCGGACGGAACACAACATTCAGGTAGGAAATCAGAAATCACGTTAATAACGGCGACGATCTTCTTCATTCCGTTAATCTGCGGAGCGATGACGGAATATTCATCCAGACGGTGAATCTGCTGGAAGTAAATCTGTTGTGTGTGTGTGTGTGTGTGTGTGTGTGTGTGTGTGTGTGCGGCGGTCGGAGGCCAGAGGATGGAGATGGAGATTTGTGCAGCGCGAGCGGCGGCAGGCGCTTCATTCGGCCTGGAGAATAATATTTTATTTAATATTAAAAGAAGCCGCGGGCCGGAGCCGCCGGGTGGAAACCGGTTTATTGTGGACTGAAGCGGGTTTTGTTGTGAGCGGAGCGTCGGCCTGCGGCGCCAGCTGCTTCCTGTCGGGGATATTGATCTGTTATTGATGAGGCTGTGCGGGTCACTGGCTCCCTGCCGTCACTGTACCATCATAAAAAAACATTATAATAACGTTATACTAACATTATAATAACGTTATACTAACTGACATTATGATGAAGTGAGTGAGGCGGTCGGCCTGCCGCCGGACAGGCTGGGTGAGGTGGGACCAGCGGCTGAACAGCGCCGCCTGTCGTCCACAAGGAGGGTCAGCGCTCCAGCGTCAAGCTAGACAGAATGTAACTCGGCACGTCCGGTCAACATTGTCAAAATAAAAGCCTTCTCGAGGAACGCAGGCTGCAGTGTTTTCTGAGTGATACAAAGTGCCAAACAGAGAATGAAGAGAATATTTAAGGTGGAATCTGCAGTGATGAAAATGCAGTTGTTGTTATTTTAAATGTCCTAATCACAGGATGTATTCATACCTATAGTCGATATGTTTAGGGCTGCAGACTCAGATCACAGACACAGACACTGCCAGACAGTTTGAAAGGATGTCTGCCATCCTGGAAAAGCCCATTTAACCAGAGGCATGACAGATAAGACAAGATGACACTTTATTGATCTCTGTGGAGAAATTAGATCATTGCAGCAGCAAAAGTAGCCTAATAGAAATCAATAGAGAAAAAGACAAGTAGAGTAGCAGTACTAATAAAGCAGTAAAAATCTGTGAAAGACAATAAAACAATAAAGCACTAAAATGGAATGTAAATAATGTGCATAATGCACAAATGTGCATTAAACTCACATGAAGAGCCTGCAGAGGGCCAGGTGGACGGACAGGAAGTGTTGTGGCTTGCAGACTAACACAGTAAAGAAACTTTATGAAATACAGGCCTATTACAGAATGTGTCTTTCATTTAACCTATCCGTATTACCAGCTGCTTAATGTAACAAAGCTGCAGGATGGAGGGACTATTTACAGGAAAACTGCAGTGTGCAGAATGCATTAGCTTTATCATCTGTTCACTGTGTCACTATACTATAGAACAACAGTCAGGAAGTGTGTCATATGTGCTGTCTGATGTGCAGAGTGCAGATATATGCCGGAAAGTGTCCAGCTGCAGTCCAGAGTCTATCAATAAATTGTTCTGTACGCCCCAGTAATTAATAAGGATATTTTTTATGTTATGCTTTTATTTTGAAGGTAAAATTACCTAACTTCCGTTATTTTCCTGTCTGACTTGACACTGTTGATCTATGGAAGGCCGAACTGTGTCAAGTTACTACAGTTAGACAGAATAAGACTAGAAGTAGGGTGAGTTTGCTTTCAAAATAAAAGCATAAAATTTGCAGCGCACAGAACAGCACAAATGTTACAAATATTCATTGTAATCATTATATTGAATGTGGGGTGAATCCCCAGCTGTAAAAAAGATAGTAAAAATATTATATTGTGTCATGGTGTATCATATTTCCTCATGAGTTCCTTATGGTTGGGTAAATTCATGATCAAAAAATAAAACGATGAAAACAAAAAAACACAGATTCCTATTCAAATTTATTGCTTATTTGCACTTCTGTAGTTTGCGTTACTCCAGTACATAAAAGGTGGCAGCCCATGTGCGTGACAGAGAGATTTATTTTGAAAGTGCTGACAGGATGTTGTGTTAGTGGGTCGTGTTGATGCGCGCTTGACGCTGCTGGAGGCAGAGCTGCAGTGCGGACAAACAGGCTGGAGCTGGAGAACCTGACACCCAAAGGCGCTCACCGACACCCACCGACACCCACTGACAGCCGGTCCGGGTTTACCTGAGCGGGTTTTCGGGTGTCTGCTCGGCTGTCGGTTCTCCGCCCTGCTGTCAGGTTTTTATTCCAGGCGCGCTGCAGCAGATGATCTTCTGCATCGTCGCTCCCTGCAGTGGGATGCCGAGCAGGTGAAGTCAGATCATCTGGAGGACAGCGGCTGCATCTGACGGGATTTTAACGGCGTTGGACCCTGATGAGAAATTAAATAGCTGTCCTTTCCGCGCTCGATGCGTCCTTGTCCTGTAAAGCTGCCGGGCCTGTGCGTTTGAGAGCGGACGGCTGATCCCGGGTCGGTGCGGGACAGTTGAGAGGAGACGGACGGACCGATTTGATCCCGGGGGGTTTGAAGGGGAAATGGTGGCTTAGTCCCGGGAGTTTGAGGCCGCTTGGCCCGTTTCAGAGGAACGGTGGGTTTTCTGGCTCAGGACGTTTTGTGCCAAAATAAAATCCCAGATGAAGATTCCCAAAAGACGGAAAAGGAGCGGACTGTGCGCCAGGTAGGTCCGACCTGGACCACAGCCAGCATTTATTATCTCTAAAGAAATGAAATCCCCGTCAGTCAGAAGGTGGGAGTCCGCCACCGCGAGGCACGAAGGCTCAACTTGTTCAGCCTCGTTACACATGTAATGCGTCACTAAATAAATGTCTTAATGCAAATTTAAACGTAGAATGAATGCATATGTTTGATACATAATTCGGGTCAGTCTGGGCCAGATTTATTGATCAGGAGGATGTGAAACTGCGCATGCGTACAGAAGACCCATGACTGTGCACTGCAGAGTGCAGAGGAGAGATTCAGTAGCGCTGATACAGATGGAAGAGGATTTTATCTGCATCAGTAGATAACAGAACTGTGTAGTAGAACCATGTATTCATTTATTCATTAATTTATTCATTTATTCATTAATTTATTCATTTATTCATTCATTCATCTAGCCTATTCATTAATTTGTTAATCTATTCATTACTTTGTTAATCCATTCATCTATTGATTTATTAATCCATTCATTCATTCATTCATTCATTCATTCATTCATACATTCATACATTCATTCATCTATTCATTCATTCATTCATCTATTCATTCATTCATCTATTAATGACCCATTGACTGTGTTGGTTGCCCCTGTGTTGAGCTGTGTGTTAACAGTGTGTGCCTGTGTTTGGCCTGCAGGCTGACAGAGGAAGGGTTTTGTCCCGCTCAGGATTTGTTGTAAGCCGTCAGGTTTTCCAGCAGCTCAGAACTATGGTGAGCTCTCTCTGCTCCGCTCCGGCTGCAGCTGCTCTAAACTTCCATCAGAGAACAACTGGAATGCAACCCGGCTTCTGGCAGAGCACCCCCCCCCCCCCTCCCCCCCAAACCCCCCTGTCCCCCACTTTCCTGTTAAGAGATTAGTTGATTAACTACTAAACAACAGAGCAGAAGGACAGAAGGACACACTGAGGAGTAGAGGAAGATCTTTGTCAGGATGTCTCACTCTGATCTGCTGCTGAGACGCTTTGATCAGATTCAACTGCTGGAACCACAGCATCTCCCTCCAATATACATTCACTAAAACTATACTATCTATACTATACTATACTACATATTATACTATACTTTATACTACACTACACTACACTACACCATATACTATACTGTAATATTCTATACTATCCTAAACCATACTATACTATGCTGTACTAAACTATACTGTACTATGTACTACACTATACTACACTAAACCATACTATACTATACTATACTATACTATACTATGTACTACACTATACTATACTAAACCATACTATACTATACTATACTGTACTACACTATACTATACTAAACCATACTATACTATACTATACTATACTATACTATACTATACTATGTACTACACTATACTATACTAAACCATACTATACTAAACTATACTATACTATACTATGTACTACACTATACTACACTAAACCATACTATACTATACTATACTAAACCATACTATACTATACTATGATATACTATACTATGATATATACTGCAATATATTATATATTATACTATACTGTAATATACTATACTATACTAAACCATTCTATACCATACCATACCACACTATACTATACTATATTATACTATACTAAACCTTACTATACTATATTAGTCTTTATTATACTATATTATACTATACTATACTATACTACTGTACTATACTATACTAGTCTTTATTATACTATACTGTACTACACTATACTATATAGTACTATACTGTACTACATTATACTATACTGTACTATATTATACAATGCTATATAGTATTATACTATATTATCCTATACGATGAAACAATAAAACTATACTATACTATACTATACTATAATATACTAGGCTATACTATACTATGTACTGGACTATACAACATAATACTACACTATATGATTACTATACTATATTGTTTATGACTATTGTAGACAATATGGGGAAATGCTGTGGTCCCGCCCCTCTGCAGTGATTGGCGGCTCAGCGGCGTATTGACGACTGCACCAGGTTTCACTACATTTACAGTGTTCCAGTCTTCCAGACGCTGATCACACTGAGGCTGGTAGATGGATGCTGCTGTCTGACTGGCACAGTCTGTTTCACTGCAGATGTAGAGAAGCCTCCCCACCTTCCCGGTCTGGTTCGTCCCGTCAGAGCCGGTCTGACTGGAAACACAGCGGACAGACTCCATTACTCCCGGTCCAGCTGAGCTCTGCATGCACAACTGACGGCCCGTGGCATTGCATGCAGAATAGCATGGTTTGGGGACTGACATGCATCACTTTGAACCTAAAGTCTAACCCCACAAATCCACTGAAAACTGATAACCATTCATGGCAGATAGGACTGTATCGCTCTCAAACCACACAACCTGTTTCCTCCAGCTGTGAAACCAGTGAGTTCAGGTCTGACTGGAGCCATGATGGGACCAGTCAGTGCCACATGTAGGCTGCAGTTTAGACACAGTCATCTAGCTCAGTATGATGAATCAACACTGTTACAGCATCCTGCAGCACTATTCTGCTGTAGTGTTTCTATTCTGTCATATTTAGTATTGTACTATGTAATGTAGATGCTGATCTAGTTCAGACTGGTATATTATATTTATATTTATTATATTAAACATTTTGTTATGCCATGCAGATGGTTATCTAGTTCACACTGGTATATTATATTTAGCATTTTATTATATTTAGTATGTTCAGTATGTTATGATGCCAGGTTGGCTGTCTAGCTGACATCCCGACATCGAGCAGCGGTTCCCATCAGGATGAAACCAGAGAGGCGAGTCCAGCCCGCTTCCTGTCAACATGATATTTGCTACAGTTACTGCAAATACCATCAACTCCCCCCCCCCCCCACCCCCACCCCCTCCTGCCCCCCCGCCCCAAACACCGGCCCCACCGGCCCGTAGCCTGATCCAGCTAGCAGCTAGGAGAATGGCTTCTAATGGCGGCCAGCCATTTATAATGCCTGTTATTATTACTGCTACGACTGTCCCAGGGGCCACCGGTACAGACTGGCTGTACTGGGAAGCTCCCAGTGTGAATGTGAAGCAGGGCGGAGTTCAGTGAACCTTCCCTGCAGAAATAAAGCTTGCATAAAATGTCTGTTCGTTAAAACCAACTGCTGTCCTGTTGAACCCCCTTCCTTCCTTCCTTCCTTCCTTCCTTCCCTCCTCCCTTCCTCCCTTCCTCCCCTCCTCTCCTGCCTCCTCCCTCCTCACAGATAAATGGCTCGTTTAAGCTGGGAGCTGCTCGTGTTCTGTCAGGCTGGCAGATGCAGTGCCTAGTGCCGGGCCTCCAGGACAACGCCAACATGAACGGGACGGCCGAGCAGGCCGACATCCTGCCGCCCAACTGCATGGTCAAAGACCGCTGGAAAGTGGTGAGTCAGGACGCCTCCTCCGCCCCCCCACACACTTCACTGTGTTCTCACTGTGGTCGAGTGTTTGCACTTTTTAACAAGCTGCTGTTGGATAAAAGTCACACCTGCATTTTCTCAATGTGTTTTGGAAAAGCTACAGCGAGGTTTTAAAAGGGTTTAAGGTCCGAAAATTCATGAAACTTGGAAATGTCCCTCCTTCCTTCCTTCTTTCCATCCTTTCTTCCTTCCTTCCCTCCTTCCCCCCTTCCCATCTTCCTTCCTTCCCTCTTTTACACTTTCCCTCCCTCCTTTCTTCCATTTTCAGTTTTTAACAAGCATAACACTGCTGTTGGACAAGCGTCACACATCTACATTTTCTCACTGATTTGAAATGTTTCAGGGGCCCAACGGTCATGAAACTCACCCAAGAATCAATTTAGAAATGTGCAATTCCAGTAAGAAGAAGAAAAACATTTCTGCTGTGTGTTTTTCTCCACAGCGGTGATGTCTTGATAGCTTCTGACCTGTTTCTGCCTCTGCTGGCCGTTTGTGTTGCAAACAAACAAAATTACACAGAAAAATGTTTCAGGGTCTGTTGGTCTGTGTGATGGAAATCTGACTTTTGGGTTCGGGTTTCAGAAAGAGATTCAACTCATATGAGCAAATGTTCACACATAAATACAGTATTGCTTTACATGCTATTATTTGATTTTAAAGTCAGATTAGTTGGCATCATTCTTCATATTTTTCTGGTGAAATACCCCTTTAATTGCATCCCATGTGCCGTGGCAAGGCTTTGCTTTCCTGAAATAAGAACTTGCGTAACGCAGTTCCTCGGTCGCTCGGCCGGCCTGTCGCAGCCAATCAGACGGCAGCAGATCCCGGCGCAGCGCTGCATGTGAAACTGCAGGCTGTTTGCACTTGGCTGATCAATTTGTGTTCTCCGCTCGGTTGCCGTGGTTCCAGGCCACCGAGCCACAGAGCCACAGAGCCACAGAGCCACAGAGCCACAGGGCCACAGGGCCACAGGGCTACAGAGCCACAGAGCCACAGAGCCACAGGGCCACAGAGCCACAGGGCCACAGAGCCACAGAGCCACAGGGCCACAGGGCCACAGAGCCACAGGGCCACAGAGCCACAGAGCCACAGAGCCACAGGGCCACAGAGCCACAGAGCCACAGGGCCACAGGGCCACAGGGCCACAGAGCCACAGGGCCACAGAGCCACAGAGCCACAGGGCCACAGGGCCACAGAGCCACAGAGCCACAGAGCCACAGGGCCACAGGGCCACAGGGCCACAGAGCCACAGGGCCACAGGGCCACAGAGCCACAGAGCCACAGAGGGTGACCAAGGGCGGATATTTCATTTCACTGTTGGAGGGAAACAATAAACAGAAAAATTTCTCAAGAGCAATTCGTGAAGGGGACACCAAAGGTGCCGCCAAAAGTACTGTTGTATTAAATGTATATAGAGGAAACCCTTATTACTACTATATACAGTATACTGGATAATTGATAGGTAAATAACTTGAGGGTTGCATCAGCATGTTCAAATGTTTTAAATAATTATATTAATAGTAATTATAGAGTAATAATAGTTATACTGCCCCGTACCAATATGGCGGTCGCGTTAACGCACAAGATTCAGGTAATGGAGCGAACAAAATGTAGTCTGATTACAACTGGAAATGTGTTTTATTCTATTGAGTGGTAGAAGTAAAGAAAAATGTCTGACACATCCTTTGTTTTAAGTTAACCTTTGCAAAGTAGCTACTGACTGGAGGTCAGCCACCACTGACACACTTCCAGAGATCACTCCACAGACACTTATACTGAGGGCTGATGTGTGTGTGTGTGTGTGGGTTCATGTGTGTGTGGGTTCATGTGTGTGTGGGTTAATGTGTGTGTGGGGGTTCGTGTGTGTGGGTTCATGTGTGTGGGGGTTCATGTGTGTGTGGGTTCATGTGTGTGGGGGTTCATGTGTGTGGGGGTTCATGCGTGTGGGGGTTCACACGCATTGTTTTGCGTCTATAATTAGCACAAGTGATTTCAATGCATATTATTATATTATTTAAAATTATATAGTTATATTTACAACGATATATTGAGGGGGACAACTCTCTGTTTTTCCCAGGAAGGGGGGGTCAGGGGGGGTCCGGACACGATTTGGAATAATCAATGCTAATCAATGTTCTCTACTCTTAACTGCCGTAATTCCTCACTCACATGCCTCGCTTAAGCCCCAGTGGTAGGTTACAATTATTTCAAAGTTTCTCACAGAGATCACAGGGTTCACATCACTTAATTCAGGATTAATTTTAACATCCTGTTAATCACCTGTAAGGCCTTGAACAGTCTGGATCAGTGAGGTTTTGCCCCGACACAAAGCAGCAGGTCTCTTAGGTCTTCAGACTGAAGGCTTCTGGTCCAAACTTAAACAATAAACCCTTTTTGGAAAAGCTTCCCACTATGGATGGGACAAAATATTGAAATTCAATACATCACAATACAAAATGTGACGATCTGTATGTTGTGTCAGGAACATGAATGGTGATATCAGCTCCATGTTATTCTGCTGTCAGGAACATGAATGGTGATATCAGCTCCATGTTATTCTGCTGTCAGGAACATGAATGGTGATATCAGCTCCATGTTATTCTGCTGTATTAATCACCAATGAGACTCTTGACCATCACAGTTTCACAAGCTCTCCATCCAGATTATATTATTGTCACTTTGTAATGACATTTTTAAATTGTTGTTTACATTCTAGCAGCCAATGGCATCGCTAGAAAGATTTGAGTCTTAGAAATTCTGCACTGTCAGACTTTGTTGACACTAAACTTTTATTGATCACATCGCATCCTGGCTGTATTGAATCCTGAACCTCAGATCACGTATCGAATCGTATCAGGAGATAAACTGATTGTCCATCACTACTTCCCACTAATCTGAGATCAGCAAACCCAGCTGAATGTTTAAACAGCAAAAAACTAAAAACTAAAAACTTTAAAAACTAAAATCTTTTTATTTTTGTCTGTCATGCTGTTATTTCTTTCATTTCTGTTAAGTGTCTGTTATCTTGTTTTGTTTTATGAAGCACTTTGTGACCCCGGTTTTGAAAGGTGCTACATGAATCAAAATTTATTTACCCACTCAGTTACATCATCAGCTTTATGCTCAGCTAAATAACGCAGACTAACACCGTTTCCGTCATGCTTCCCCCGTCCAGCTGAAGAAGATCGGTGGGGGGGGTTTCGGGGAGATCTACGAGGCCTTGGACCTTCTGACCAGGGAGAACGTGGCGCTGAAGGTGGAGTCGGCCCAGCAGCCCAAACAGGTTCTGAAGATGGAGGTGGCGGTGCTGAAGAAGCTGCAGGGTGAGACTGAACACACACTGCAGAGTCCTGCTGCTAAAGCTGTAAACCTGCAGCGTCTTCTCAGGGTAAACAGGAAGTGATGCGGCAGCAGAGCAGAGCGTCTCACTGACTGTTTGTCCGAATTAAATTAAAAAGAGGGAAATCTAAAAGTGTCTCCTGAACAGCAGCAGAGAAAGACTCCCGAGGCAAAACAGGGTCAAAACTCAGTGCTTGTAACCTGGATGTCACATGAACAGACTTCAACTCTGAGCAACATCACACAGTTTGCTGCTCTGAATCTTTTATCACACATTCACAAAACTGTTTGCTCTGTCTGTGAGGTTTTTTTTGCAACCTCACATTTCACAAAATGTTGTTTACAACTACAAATCTTTTCTACACATTTACACATTATTTGTGTTTGCTTAAATCTTTTTTACACATTCACACATTCAAATACATTCATGCAAAATGTTTTCACATGTTCACAAATGCTGATATACAACTGCAAGTCTCAAATTATTTGCGAAAATCATTTCACAAGCTCAGAATCTTTTTTACAAGCTCAAAATCTTTTTGACTCTTTATTGAGCCCATAAAGAGAGAGGAGAGAAAAAAGATTCGATAAGAGATTGGTCAGACTCAAAGCTTAACGTATTTTACCAACTTGGAGCCGATTCCAAAATGGAACCAGCGAACGGAACTCAACCCTAGTCATGAAGTTTGAATTTTTCTTGCTGCCATTTGGAAAAGTTGTCTAGTCAGTGCAGCTTTAAGTCATTTAAGTCAAGTTTAATAAGAAGAGTTCTACCTGGAACCAGGTTGGAAAGGTTCTGCAGCCTGAAATGGAGAAACACCCAGATCATCATCTCAACGTCTGCTTGACCTTTAACCTCACTGTGCTGTTAAAACTCTGACTGTGTTTGGAGGAAGCAGAGTGAAACTAAACATCTAGTCAGGCATGATATCAAAGAATATGATGTGATTATCTTGCTGAATATTGCAAAAAACTGCAATACAGTTTACAGATACACATTTTTCAACATTTTAGATTTCTCAGACAAGAAACATTTTTAATCAAAAACTAAGATGTTGTTTCTTTAAAATTTGTTCTTTTTGAATACAATGATTTTTTTTAATATGTGTAATTTAATTTATAGGCCAGAAATTGCTCTCAGCAGCAGAATACAATGTTAGGACTCTGAGAAAATAATTGCAGCCTCTTGTGATTTGGAAATTGAAGTAGTTCATTTTGTGATTTTCAGTTTGTTTGTTTTTTTCGATTAATTGTGCAGCTCTAATATCTGTCTAGCTTAAGAGGAAAGAGGAGCAGAGAGGAGGAAAGCACACACACATGCTGACACACACACACACACACACACTGACACTCACACACACACACACACACAGATGTCATTGCGGACTTGTGAAGGTGTTTTCTGTGCAGGTCTTCCAAACTGAATCAGGTGATGATAGATGGTGGGACGTCTCCTCGTGTTTTAGCGTTATATAACCACAGAGCTAAAGCAGGGACGGTGTCACATGTCTGTGTGCCAGAACAACATGTGATTGGTCCGTTCGTTAATTAACAGAGCGGCTCCCATTGGCCGGCTGAGTCACCGCAGCTCTCGACTCCGGCTCTTTACTGACTGCTGACTGAGTAACGGCAGCAGGCAGGCGGAGGTCGGGCCGCAGCAGGCTGACTCATTAGACAGACTGTCAGCGATCAGAGTAACAGTAGATGATGTGTAATACTGAAGTGAACAGCCGTGTGACTCCTTAAAAGGAAATGTGTCCAGTTTAATGTCCTGGCTGATGTGTTCTGAACTTAATTAGTTTGGACTTTGGAATTTTTCTAGACATAAAGGATAAAATCATTGATTTTGTTCCTGTATATAATGAGTCTCTTCCTCCCTGTAGCACTTGGACCCACAGACAGTATTGGCTCCAGACTCAGCTGTCGGTTTAAACAGCGAGCTCCACTGCCTCTTGCTGCTAACACTGGCCCCCATGCAGTATCCTCGATTTATTCTCATTTTGTTAGTACCCATTGATTTCTGGGATTCACCAATGTTTTCTTATTTTTGCTCTTCTCTTAGGTAAGAGAAAATTTTACGAGTGGTCGAGAGCACTCTTACCAAGATAAGAAAAAAACATCTCGTTTTCACAGTCCACAAATTGTTTGTCCAACGCAAGGAAACATAAGTTTTAAATTTGAGGAACATAAAAAAACACATGAATATCATATAATCAAATTTAGATTATTATATGTTTTAGAGTAATTATAATGATTGGATTATTGAATTTGTGGGCTAAAGAAATACTATTGGTCCATTGATCCCAATTAAGACTATAAAAACCCTTGGATGATATTGCGTGCGTTCAGCTTCTGAACGGCTTACATGCTGCTCTGTGATGCTTTGTCCATCCAGGCCTTACAGAGAAAGAGTTTTTACAGATCACACAGATCTATTTGATGAGGCGGATGAACGGCTGCTGAGCCGGTTCAGATTGCCAAGAGCATCTCTCCAATTCTTGGCCATGTGCCACCATATTTGCACACGGCACAACACCCGCCCTTATATGGTGTTTAGGGGGCGTTACCTATGCTAATAATAAACAATCGGCCACGCGCCTCCAATTTATGATCAAGTGGGATTCATCATTCAGCACACCTGGGTAAGAGCAGATCTGGATGGTTAAGGACGTTTGGTGCATCTGGAGTTGACTTCTCTTATTTTTTTGCTTAACAGAAAATTAAGAGAAATTTAAGAGAATGTTGCTGCATGAGGCCCAATGAGTCCAAACAGGGTTTGTCAAAATATCTCCAAAAAAAGGCAGTCTGTGAAAACGATATGGCGACCACTGACTCTGGAGACAATATTGTCCAGGGTCCAAAAATTACAGGTGTGGAAGAGACAATATAGGTCTGAAATCGCTGAAATTATCCCTTAAGACTAGAGGTGAGTCTTTGCTGTTTGGGAAGTCTGAGCTGTGGAACGACTTTTTTATTCTTGCTGTTACCTAGGGCTTTTCAGCCATTTTTTCTTTTATGTTTGGTGTTTTTTATTTTATTGTATTTTATTTTTTATTTTATTGTATAGTTGATTGTTTTACTGTTGAATTGGGTTCTTTTATTGTGAAACACTGTGACTTCATTTTGAAAGGTGCTGTACAAATACAATTTATTAATTTATATTATTATTACTATTATTGTTATTGTTATTATTACTATAGCAATATGTGTTCCAGTGTGCAGAGCTGAGGACAAACGCAACAGAAACTAGGGCTGCACAATTAGAAATATAAAATATTAAAAAAATAAAAATATAAAATTGCAATATCAACTATCACAAGGGGCTGCAGCTATTTTCTCAGAGTGGCATTTCCTAACATGCTGTTCTGCTGCTGAGGTCAGTTTCTACCCTATATATCAAACCCCTATAAATCAAATACTTTCATTGTATTCAAACATAGCAACTATTAAGCAACAACATCTCAGTTTTTTAATAAAAATGTCTTTTTTGCTAAAAAATCTTCAACCTTCACACAAACAACTGTATGAATCTGATAGATGTTATGAAGCGGCAGTTATATACATATGAATCTTTTATACTACAGAATTATTTTTAATTAAGTCATTCATATTATATGAAACAAGAATACCAAGGTATTTAAAGCCATTGTTAGAATTTGGAAAGAGATGTCTGGAATATCAGACTCCCTGTATCTCCCCATCAGGAGGGCAACAGACTTTCCAAAATTAATCTTGTAAACTGAAATTGAGCTAAAGTTGCATGTCAGTTGTGTAAGGATCGGTACAGAAACATCTGGATTAGATAAGAACAACAAAACGTCATCTGCATACAATGCAATCTTATGACTGTAAGCATCCGTTTGAATGCCAATTATTTGGCATTGATCTAACCACACCCATATTAATGCAGAGTGAATGTTACCTGCCTCATACTGCAGGTAGGAACCTCTGCTGATTCTGTCTTCTTCTTCTCCTCTTCCAGGTAAAAACCATGTCTGTAAGTTTATTGGCTGCGGGAGAAACGACAAATTCAACTACGTGGTAATGCAGCTTCAGGTGAGTCTGCTGGTCACTGCTGTTGGATTTACCTTAAATTAGTTTTTAATCCTGTTGTTGTTGTTATTATTATTAGCATTAGCATTAGCATTATTATTAGCCTTATTATTATTGTCCTTTCCAGTGTTGTCGTCATTTCGGGGGTTTCAGATTCTGTCTGGATCCTTTTTTTCTACCGATGGCATAAATGAATGGAATTTTTGGATCCTGTTTGCCAACCATTCTGTTCTTAAAATGGGCGAAATAGTAGAAATTAGTAGAAATTACATATGATGAAGTTATTACATATATTGATAAAAAATATTTTGTTAACAACCATGGCGCGGATGTTGCGTTATCCTCACTTCACAGGTTCAAAACAGAAAGAGTCAATAATAGTGTTGGACGCAGTTAAAGGCTTTAACATCATTTTAAAACTCTATTCATTTTCACATTAGACCAAAAGGGGGCGGGGCCATAATCTCATATTTGGGCTGAAAAATTATGTCACACTTGAGTGGAGAATTAATTACTGTTATGTAATAAAGTGTGACTTGCTGTGTGTCAGGGCCGTAACCTGGCGGACCTGAGGCGGAGTCAGCCCAGAGGAACCTTCACCATGAGCACCACCCTGCGGCTGGGGAAGCAGATCCTGGAGTCCATCGAAGCGATCCACTCTGTGGGCTTCCTGCACCGCGACATCAAACCGGTACGACGCACACAGCAAGCTGAGAGCAGGAGGCTGAATGACCTGATCTAGTTTAGTTTAGTTTAGTTTATTTGTTTATTTGTAAGGGACAAGTATATAGAAACTTTGACAGTTGCAGAAGCAGTGTCCATACACATGTATATAGCCAAAGCTAATTTTCAACACCAGTCCCTTGATGGGCATTGATGGGTCAAGCAATCATTAAAATATCTAAATCTAATGTCTAAAGTCAGACTGGAGCCAGGCCTCCCAAAAAAATCACAACTGAATAAAATAGAATACTAGGAAGATAATAATATGAAAAGAAGAGAATAATAATAATAAGATAATGGAGCACTGTATACTACCTGCATACATTTGCATATTAAGAGGAAAATGTTCTTGAAACTACTACAACTTCTTAACAGAGATGTGACCAAGTCAACTTTGATCGAGTCCCAAGTCAGTCACAAGTCTTGAGGCACAAGTCTCAAGTAAAGTCTCAACTCTAAATGTAGATTACCAAGTCAAGTCCAAGTCATTAATGTCAAGTCTCAAGTCTAAATGTAGAACAGCAAGTCAAGTCAGAACAAATCAAGAGTCCAGTATCAATTTAATATCTTAAAGAAAACTAAATATCTAGGACTTTTCAATGCAATATGGTTTTAATAGGATAAAAACTTGGTAAGAGCATCATGAGTTTGATTTCTAGAATCAGTTTCAACTTCAATAAATTCAATCATTCCATACAAATTCAGAAAACAGAATTTAAATTCAGTCGTCTGCTGGAACAAATCTCATCACTTTCAATCTAAGTCATTCACACAAACACAAGATCTCAAGTCAAGACTTTAGAAACCTTTTCAAGTCATCAAAGTACAAGTCAGAGTCAAGTCCCAAGTCAGCAGAACCCAGGTCAAGTCAAGTGTCAAGTCTTCTCTTCATGCATCAAGTCAAGTCTCAAGCAGTTAAAACTGGGACTCGAGTCCCCACCTCTGCTTCTTAATGTTTTAAGATACAGAGTTCATGTTAATACTGCCAGTGTGTTACCTGAAGTCAAGTATGTAGACATAAACATTTGCAAATTAATGCATTAATTAGCTTAATTAATCACCCTCGTTAGCATAACGGGTTGTGTGTAATATATCATGGTGATTATGGCGGTGCCCCTCAGAGTGAATGATTTTCTCTAGTTTTTATGAAACTTTGTTGAATCAGTTAAGTCAGTCAGTAGAATTAAACTCAGTCTCCAGATCTGTAGAGGATTGTTGTCTTGTGATGTTTATTATTCTGATCTTGTTAAAAAAGCTGCGGATATGAGACTTGATTCAGACTTGATATGGTTTCAGTGCTGAGTTAAAATGGATTAAGTTGGTGAAGTTAAGTCTGTTCTGTTATGAATTCAGTTGATTTTATGTTTTATTTAACGTGTTCATGACAGTAAAATGTAGCAGCCTTTGTTCCTTTTATGGCAAACCAGTCACAAATTATTCATTCAAATGATTCAGCTGCAGTTGTGTTGGCGGTTTATTCCAGTTGATTTTTCCAGCTGTGTTGCAGATGTTGGTTTTGTCATCTCACCTGCAGGCTTCAGGTTTCTCTCTTCATGGTTTCAGTCTTGAAGCGAGCTGAAGTCTTGTTGTGTTTTTTTCCTGCAGTCGAACTTTGCGATGGGCCGGCTTCCCTCCACCTACAGGAAGTGCTACATGCTGGACTTCGGTCTGGCCCGGCAGTACACCAACACCACCGGAGAGGTCCGACCGGTAAGAAACTTTATGGCCAGCGTGCAGGCTGACAGAGCCACAGGGAGAGCCAGGTGTTTCTCAGCTGCCTCACTGTGGGGAAGAGGAACCAGAAGACTGTAAAAACTCAACAGACAGTTAATGAGCTGCATTTGACTGATTTTCTTCTGTGTATTGACTTATTTCCGAATGAAACAGAAAGTTAGGGCGGGAAGTGTCAGTGGGAGGGGCTTATTTGAATATTAATGAGATATGGAGGAAGTGGGCGGACAGCAGTCTGGACTCCGCCTCCGTCACCCATCTGGGAAAAGAGTTTTAGGTGAAGCAGCCAGAAACACTTCCTCGTCCGTGTTGCAGCTGAACTGAGCTGCATGCTGGGAAAAAATAAGAATAATTCCAACAGTTATCAATATTTCACTGGATTACATTATTGTATCTGTCTATCTATCAATCTATTTCTTTATTCTTATCTGTTATGTTTTGTAGTTCAGGTTCCTTCAACCTGCTAAACAAGAATAATAATAATAAACTACGCAGGCAGACAGACAGACAGACAGACAGACAGACAGACAGACAGACAGACAGACAGACAGAGACAGACAGGCAGACAGACAGACAGAGACAGACAGGCAGACAGAGACAGACAGGCAGACAGACAGGCAGACAGAGACAGACAGGCAGACAGACAGACAGAGACAGACAGACAGACAGAGACAGACAGGCAGACAGACAGGCAGACAGACAGGGCGGGTTTGCTGCATTGCAGTACATTAGTTCAATACATTAGTTGTAGATTGTGTCAGTCTGTACTGTACTGTTAGTCTGTTATATAGTATCATAGTGATCAATCAATTGTTACTGATAGGGACGGACTAGATATTATTATTTGGTCAGTGTGATAAAGTATTAGTCCGAGAGGAACGTCGGTCCTGATTTTTCCTTGATGGGATTTTTTAGATTTGGCTTCTAGATAAATTCCTGGTGTCTTCTGATCGTTTCTCTGCAGCAGAAAGATAAAAACTGTGAGATCAATCAGGTTTTGATTCTCCAGACAGAGATAAAGAGAGAGCCGCACCTCACTGCTCACTGCCTGCATTCAGCTTCATCTAATGCAATTATTTAGGCTTTAATTGAAAAGGCTAATGGTGATTTTTGAGTCTTTTATTGTGAAAAGTATTAAAACGCCGCCAGACATAATTATTCATCAGTCAGTAATCCTGGTCTTTGTAGTCCAGTTTCATGCTAATCAAAACCCAACTGGAACTAAGCTGCTGTTAGCATGAGCAACTCTCTCTCTCTCTCCTCTCCTCCTCTCCTCTCCTCTCCTCCTCTCCTCCTCCTCTCCTGCAGTAGTATTGCGTTGGATCTGAGTGCAGCAGTGAGATGAATATTTGATGCTCCTGCATGCGTCAGTGGGCGAGAGACTTCAGGCTCCCTCTCTCTCTCTCTCTCTGTCGCTCTCTCTCATTCCCCTCAACTCCTCCCTCCATCCTTTGTTTCCCTATGTCTCTCTCTCTCTCTCTCTCTCTCTCTCTCTCTGTCTCTCTCTTTCTCTCTCTCTCTGTACAGCTGAGTCAGCTTCAACCCATTGATCTGTGATGAACACCTCACTCTAGCTCTCTCTTTCTCTCTGTATGTCTCTCTCTTTCTCGTTTGCTCTGCGTCTTTTCCTCATTTGCCCCTCCCCCACTTTTCCCTCTGCATCTCTATTCTCTACCTCCTCTGTGCATTATCCTCTCTCCTCTCTCTCTCGCTCTCTCCCTCTCTCTCTCTCCCTCCCTCCCTCCCTCTCTCCTGTTTCGTCATGTTTATCTCTCAGCAGTACTGCAGCCATTAGTGTGTGTTGTTAACCAGTCAGACTGGTTTCTGCTCTGATATTCTCCTGTTATTAAACTGGATCTGGTCTGATATGATGGATATGATGCAGTTTGATTGATTACATATTTATTGTAGAATTGATCAATACTACACTGGTTGTTTATGGTTGTTTACATTTTAATCAGATTCCACACAAGTATGGATCTATGTTTTATTATTAGTATTATTATTAGTAGTAGTAATAGTAGTATTACTAGTAACACCAGCACGCATGATTATGAATTATTATTATTAGTAGCATTAGCATTATTATTTGGTGCTCGGGGATACCTCAATAAGAGCCGGGCTCTGTGTGTGTGTGGCTTGTTTGCATGTTGGCCCTGCTCAGTGTTTAGGTGAGTTAGGGTGTTCAGCCCTGCAGGAGGTAAATCCAGCGTGCGCCTGTACACCAGGCGCTACGGTAGAAGAAGTCAAACAAGCATCAACCAACATCCACAGACCAGGAAGTAGCTGCTGATTTAACTGTAGTGGTTAAGTCAGCATCAACACTGTGCTGCCACAGCACTTTGGTGTTAACAGGTTTAGCTTTAAAAAGGCAACGCAGTTTCACTCACTGCAGTCATGCCCCCCGTCCCCCGTCCCCCGTCCCCCGTCCCCCGTCCCCTCCCCACCTCCATCCGAGCACCTAGAAAGCACTAGCGCACTTATTTTTATAATCATTATCCTCGGTTTAAATGGAGAGTTTTAGTGTCCCTTGATGGTCAGAATGCTGTTTCAGAGGCTTTTCCACCCTGACAAGAATTCAATTCTGGGAGAAACACTGAATATTTGGAATCTTTTGGCAAATTTAAAGATCTACCAGCATCTTTAATCCAGCTATGTTGGTTTCAGCTTTCAGAAACCTGTATGGGTGTAACTCTGTTAGCGTGTTTTTGCTTTGAAGGATTCAGCTGATGAATAAATCATCAGGGTGGAATAAATAGCTTTGCTTCTATCCTGTCTTTGAGGGATGAATGGAAACATGGAGTCCACTGACATGAAGCCAGCGTGTTGATTTGAACACGCTAATGGTCCATTCTATGTTGTATACGTCCTATACTGTCACATACTATGAATACTATATACTGTGTATACTCCTGTGTCCTTTTAGTTTTATTTTCAAATCAGGATATGAATAGTATTCCTAGATACCAGAAATGTGAAAAATAATAATGTTCTCCTTAATGATATCACCACATATAATCAGTGTTTGATAATTGTTTCAAATTATGATAATTATGGAATTATGAAATTTTCCAGCTAAACTGACATTTACTGACATTTATCTGTGTATTTTATACCAGGGATTAATGCAGCACTTTGGTTTTATATCTGTTACCAACTCAATGAGAGTTTGCATGTATAGTATTTGAAATAATCACCAGTCATCAGTTATGTGCTTTTTTTAAATGTTGATTTTTGTCCTGTGATGTCTGTTTGATTTGGAGTTTAGCTGTTGACTTTGTTTTTTCATCCTTTTATGTTTCAGTGTTTTTTGTTTTTCTTACAGTTCCTTTGGACTTATGATTTTGACGTGCATGCCTCCCGTTTCTCCATCATCTCCATGGTTACCGAGGGATGTGAGTGGTCTTTATAGCAACAGAGGGGTCACAGCCGTGTCACCAGCCAACCTCAAACCTAAAGACTGGAGTTAACCTGAGACAACAAACTTACCCAAGATTAAAAAACAGTCGAATCATCAAACAGCAAATCATCCAAACATTGTGGCTCATTCTATACCATTATGTTGTTAACATTTATAACATTTTATGGCTTTGATAGAGAAAGTGAGTTCTATTATCCCTACAGCCATTTTCTAGCCACTTATACAGGTCAGGGTTGCAGCAGCAACAGAGCAGCAGAGTAGCCCAGATGCAGCCCAGATATCTGTTTCCCCAGCAAGCGCCTCCTGGGGGATCCTCAGGTGCTCCCAGGCATGCTGGGAGATCTTCCCTAGGGTCTCTTCCCAGTCAGTCGTGCCCAGTGCACCTCCAAAGGCAGGTGCCCATGGGGCATCCTTACAAGGTGCCCAAAACTGGCTCCATTCACTGTTGAGCAACAGTGGCTCAACTTCAAGGTCCTACCGGATTGCTGAAATCCACACCCCATCACAGAGAGTAAGGCCATCCTACAGAGAAACCTCATTTCAACTACTTGTATCCTTGATCTCATTCTTTCGGTCACCACCCAAAACTGTGATCATAGAGAGGGTCGTAAAGAAGACTGACTGGTAAATCGAGAGCTTTGCTTTGTGGCTTGGCTTTCTCTTCACCACCACGGCCCAAAACATTGCCCGCATCACTGCAGCAGCTGCACCTAACCGGCGGTCAATCTCACAATCTTTTTTTACCTTCACTGATGAATAAGACCTTGATATACCTGAATTCCTCCACTTGGGCCAGCTGAATGGGACAGGCCTCCTTTTTCCAGGAGAAAACCATGGTCTCAGATTTGGAAGTGCTGACCCTCATCCCAAACCACTCCAGTGGACATCAGAGATCATGGTCCAATGAAGCCAGAAGGACGACATCATCTGCAAACAGCAGACATGCCACCCTAACATAATTGAATTGGATGCTCTCCAGACCTCGGCTGTACCTTGATATCCTGTCCATTAATATTATCAACAGCAGAGGGGACAAGGAGCATCCTTGTCAGAGTCCAATGCTCACTTTGAACCAGCTTGACTTAATGCCAAGAATGCACAGCTCTTAGTCTGAGTGTCCAGGGACTGAATGGCTCACAGCAGTACCTCAAACAGGATACTTCGAGGAGTACAATCATAGGCCTTTTCCAGGATTAGCAAACTGACTCCCATACCCCTAAATTATCTGTGAGAGGGTAAAAAGGAGGTACACTGTTCTGTGACCGGGACAGAATCTGCATTGTTGCTCCTGAAACTGAGGTTCAACAATCGTCTAGAGTCTCCTTTTCAACACCTGGGTATAGGCTTTCCCAGGGGGGCTGAGCAGTGTGATTCTTTTGGAACAAACCCTGCGGTCCCCTGTTTTAAAGATGGGGAGGACCATCCTGTCTGCCAATCCAAAAGCACTGTTCCTAAAATCGGTACATTGACAGTGAATAGCTGTGTCAACCACGACACCCCAACAATATCCAGAGACTTCCGAATTTCAGGACTGATTTCGTCTAACCCTGATGCCTTGCCACAGAAGAGCTTTCTATCTACCCAGTGACCTCTGCCAAGGAGATTGTCTCTGACCCTACAGCATCTTTCAGCACTGCTTCCTGAACAGTCTGTCGGGTCCAGGATCCTCAAAGTGCTCCTTCCACCTTCCGACGATGTCCCCAGTCTAGGTCAGCATTTCCCCGCCTCTGCTGAGAACAGTCCATGCAATGTCTTGCCTTCCCTTCCTGAGTCGCCAAATGGATTTTCAGAATCTCGTATAGTCTGCCCAAAAGACATTCTCCATAGCCTCTCCAAACTCCTCCCATACCTGAAGTTATACTTCTGCAACTACCACAGCTGCAGCCTTTCTGACCTGCCGGTGCCTCTCTGCTGGGTCAGGGGTCCTTCATACCAGCCAGGCTTGGAAGCTTTTTCAGCTTGACAGCCCCCTTCACTGCTGGTGTTCATCAGCAGGTTCTTGGGTTGCTGCCACAACAGGCACCGACAATCTTCTGAGCACAGCTTCTAACAGCTGCCTCCATGATAGAGGCTTTGAACAGGGTCATTCCAACTCCACAGCCCCAACCTCCGCCAGGAAACAGGAAAAGCTCATTGCGATGTGAGAGTTAAAATAATCTTTCACCAGCAAACCCTCACTATACATTTGGGTTTACCAGGCCTGTTGACAGTTGACATCTTAACCCCTATTTCTAATCCAAGTATCCAGAACATTTGGCCTCGGGTCTGATAAAACAACCACAAAGTCAATCAGCAACCTATGGCCCAAGATGCACTAGTACCATGTACACTTATATACCTCGATCATGGTGGTTGGTATAGTCAAAAAAGAAGATAACGCATATCGCATTAAACTTTGGTGATTTTTAGGTGCTGGAGTGTAGTTGAACTAAAGTATAAGTATCAGGTGATAATATTATAGACAATCCATGTCTATATCCATCCACAGAAGTCCACTAACACACTTCCCAGGTTCAGATCAGTGGAGGCTGTTTAGATCCGATGTGACCCTCTGCTGATGTTTCTGTTTGTGTCATTATTTGATTATTTTGGGTGGTTTGGTCATAATTTGCTCTGTTTACATCAAAAGCATTAATCCCTCAGATTATCAAGACATCACGTTAAAAGGATTTAGTGTCTAAATGTTCTGTTACTGCACCTTCTACAATACACAACACAGGATTTATATAGATTTACTTTGGCAATAAGGCAAATAATTGGCTGAAATTTATCTGTGATGAATTATGTTTTTATATTATGAGTTTTTTGGAAAGGATTTTAGTTGAAAACCCTGTTACATGAGGAAAATATGGTGCCTAAGAGTTCGAAATGCTTTTTTGTAAACAGAGTGTAAATTATACAGAGTTTTATAATTTTGTTCTACTTTTTGTTGCACCAACACTGTGTAATGTAGAAATATAACCTGTAATAATGAGTTATTTATATTTGGGCACATTGTTGAATCAGCTGCTGACTAACCTTGGTCTTTTCTTCTGTTCAGCCGAGAACTGTGGCTGGTTTCAGAGGGACGGTCCGCTACGCCTCGGTCAATGCTCATAAAAACAAGGTCAGTCTCTCTGTTGTCTGATGAAACCAACATTAATGTCATCAGGCAAACAACGGCCTTTAAGTTAGGTGAAGCCTGTTTTCAGTCACAGAGGTTTTCTGGTTCAGTGCTGAGGACACAGAGTTGGTCAGCCAGATGGAAAACACTGATAGGCTTTACACGTCAGTTAATCAGTACAATAACCAGTAATCACTGTAATAATATTAATAATTATCCTAATAATCTGTATTTGTTCCGTTTGTGATCTGTTTTTCCAGGAAATGGGTCGCCATGATGACCTGTGGTCGTTGTTTTACATGTTGGTGGAGTTCGCCGTTGGACAGTTGCCATGGCGAAAGATCAAGGATAAGGTAGATAAGGTTTCCTATCAACAGGAAATAACCAGTAACTCTCTGTTATTATAATTTTGGAGGAAATCTTTTCAGTTGCAGTGATGCAAAGGTAGAAGGTAGTGGTTTGGTTTTGGTTTTTGCATTGTTTTGTCCACATTTTTTTTTTTTTTTTTTTTTACAGTAGTTGAAATCAAAATCACCAAGAGATTGTTTTAGTTGACGGAGTCATTAATGCCCAAAGACATTAACAGAACTGCAACTGTCAATATAATATCTGTATTAATCAGTATTAATTAAGATGAAGAATGCTGAGAGTGACTTTGCTGTTGGTTGTTGTCCAGGAACAAGTTGGTCAGATTAAAGAGCGTTATGACCATCGTATGCTGCTCAAACACATGCCTTCAGAGTTTCACGTCTTCCTGGACCATGTCCTGGCTCTGGACTACTACACCAAACCAGACTACCAGGTACTACCTCTACACTCTGGCTTCTACAGCTGTTAGTACAAGAATTGTTATATTGTTTTTCTTTGTTTTTTATTTTTGTATTATTGTGTGTCAGTATGTACTGTACTACTATGGTAGTTTTCAATGTGTCTCTGCTTCAGTGTTACCAGACTAATTCCTGACATTAGTTGGACTTGATGATTCTGTATTTTTTCTTCATCCCAGCTGCTGATGTCGGTGTTTGAGAACAGCATGAAGGAGCGAATCATCACGGAAAATGAACCATTTGATTGGGAGAAGGGTGGAAGTGATGTCACGTTGTCGACAAGTGCCTCCACCCAACCACAGCACAACACCCGACCCACTGCCGCCATGGTGGGGTAAGAAAACACCACAGACTAGAAGACCTGCTTACATCTCTAAAATCAAAATTCACCCTAAAACAGAATTCACATCTGCTGCACCTTTGGCTTCCAGGCTTCACTCTCTCTTAAATCTCAAACCAGAACATGTACACAAGATGGAAGAGGGCTAAGTTTGGTTAAGTTTTTCAACTTAACTTCAACGTTTTATCTTGGTGAACGACAGGTTTCTTCCCATCAGTAACACTGTAACATCCAAGGCTGCTGAATAATATACACTCCAATGCATATGCAATGCTTATTTTTCCTGAAACTCTACTGGGTGAAGAGTTTTTGTTCCAAAACAGAGTACGGGCCCCTTTAAAGTGTTTAAATTCAGTACATTGGTATCTGTTATATGAAGACTACCTCATGCAATTAACTGAAAATTGTTTAAAAAATATTGGTATCGGTATCAGCACTCCTGAAGCCCTGTTGTCTGTTCCCAGAGCCATCGTGACGCCGGTTCCTGGAGATCTTCAGAGGGAGAACACAGACGACGTTCTGCAGGACGAACATCTCAGCGACCAGGAGAACGCCCCCCCAGCCCCACCCAGCCGCCCCCCCGCGGAGCAGAGCACCCAGCACCCTGGGGAGCCAGGCGAAGCCTGGGAGGATACCGACGTCAACCGCAACAGACTCAGGATCAGCCTGAGCAAGGTCTGCACTGACAGACACAATACAGCATGGATGGATGGATGGATGAGAAGATATGAAGCATTTTATCTATTTATCTGTTGGCCTGTATGCTGACATAGTACCTAAGTAGATAGTAGTAACCATGGAAACACTTTCCTTCCACCACTCGTTTGGTTATGAATCTTCAACTTCCAGCTCCATGCTGGAGCAGTAAACATTACTTCCTGTCTTAAACCTCACTTCCTCCCTCAGGGGGCTCAGGACGAAGAGGCGGGTCGGGGGGCGTGTCCGGTGTCGCCGGGTCGAGGCGGACCCCCGGAGTCGCCTAGCGGTCCGGTCCGGTCGCTACGATACCGCCGGGTCAACAGCCCCGAGTCCGACCGCCTGTCTGCCGCGGAGGGCCGGGCCGACGGCTACGGACAGAGGTGAATCAAAACACCAGAAAACAGAAAACGTTTCAGAGTAACAAACCATGGTGACACAAAACACCAGAAAACAGAGAACCTTTCAGAGTAACAAACCATGGTGACACAAAACACCAGAAAACAGAGAACGTTTCAGAATAACAAACCATGGTGACACAAAACAACAGAAATCACTAGAAATTTTCAGGGGTACAAACCAAACACTAGAAAATCATTCGAAAGTTTCAGAGTGACAAACCACAGTGAGACCAAACACCAGAAAGAGTTACAAACAAGCGGCAATAACACTGTAGTTTGTTTTACTGTGGACTACAGTAGTGTTTATGTTCCTTTTTAACTGATATTGCTGGTTTGTGGTTTGACACCACAAAATTTCAAAGAAGCACATAATTGACAAGACAATAAGTGTGTAGCACTATTACATGAATCAGTCTTGTGTTGTTGTATGCTTTTGTGGATGTCTTGGTAATCTCAGACATAACTGGTCAGTTTCAGTTTGATGCTGCGTTCAGGCTCTCCTCAGGTTGGATTTGATGTTGAGATGTAAGAAGGTAGAACCAAACATCATCAGCAAAGCCACACTGACGCTTTGGATTGTGTTACAGCTGGATGGACGTTCATTCCAAGTTTTCAGCATGAGATTCACCTTGAAGTTTTCTCGACCCACCTCTTTTCCTTTGCTGACTGTGCCTGCTGACAAACAAGGCTTTCTAGTTTGGCATCCAAAATGCCAAATTTTGACACTTACTTATCTGATGCTTTGAATTCTGCAACTTCAAGCTCCAAATCTCCAATGAAAATGCCAGGGATAAGACTCGGTTGATGTTCATCAAAGGACATTCTTGAGGATGGGTGATGAATTTGAACAAACTGCCATACCTGTGGAAGTCTGCCAAAACAAGCTTTCAAGGACACCAAAAGCTCCAGTGTGAAGGTGATAAACTGGCTCAAGTGATGAGTGGGAGCCCTAACCTCTGTGAATGCTCACAGTGTTTCGAAGAGCAACTGACAGCAACTTTCAAGCTCCAACTTTGATTGAAATGAAAACATTTCCTTCTGCAGTGACAAGATTGTGTTTCCAGTGCCTTGAATTTTTCAGAATGAGCTGGTTCCAATGATTGGAAATGTCCAGGTAGGGAAACTTCCCAAGCCATTCAGTGTCACTGAGTTTTCATTTTCTTTCATTTCCAGAAATGTTCTTGCCTCATTCAAGCAGGCAGCAAAAGCAGCAAGCATTTTTCCTCGATAGTCAGTACTTCCCAGGACCTTAAACTGACGCTCTTTCGAAGCTCATGATGTTCACAGTGTGGACTACCAATGCAAAATGCTTCTTGCAAAACACAGAAGTTTAAGACTGGTTGGTTTACTTGCTCACACAGAAGGGCAACGAAGCCTTTGTGTTTCTCTGTCTTACTGGATGGGCTGTTGCTACACAAAGATACAAGTTTCTCCGGTGTTACTTTTTTCTCTGGGAAAGTCAATTGGCTTGTTTGAAACATCATCTCCCTGGTTGTATCTTTCATCTTGAAAACAACCAGACTTTCTTCATGCTCTGTATCACCTGTCTCATATCGCCAGAAAATCCTGGACCTGCATTGATGTGATCAGTCTGTGTTGAGTCTGTGTCTTTGGGAATTTGGGTTATTACTTTATTATTATATTATTACTTAGGACAATGAAGATTCCATAGTTATCTCATTGGAGTACAGTGTTTTCAGTGTAACTAACCTTTTTTTTTTGATTAGCAAAACTAAAATATTTTGTATCTTACAACACTCTGTCAATTTCTCTCTCACTTTCCTGTAGAGTTTCTGGAGAATCAACCAAAAGTACAAACCCATTTTTCTCAACTCCTCAGATTAATCTCTTCTCTCAACTCCTCAGATTAATCTCTTCATATCATTGTAACCATTGCAAACCCTGTCTGTGTGTGTGTGTGTTTCTGTGCTTCTGTGACTGTTTCTGTGTGTGTGTGTGTGTGTGTGTATGTGTCAGGTCTAGGATGGACATCCTCGGTTCTCCGTCTCGTCATGTCTACTCCTCCCAGCCAGCTCAGATGCTGTCTGTTGATCCTGGTTGCCGCGGCGACCGTCAGGTGAGTGGTCGCCAGGAGGCGTCAGTGGCGTCCGTCGACCAGGAGGCGCACAGCAACGCCTTCATCCGCTCTGTCCCATTGGCCGAGGAGGAGGACTTTGACAGCAAGGAGTGGGTGATCATCGACAAAGAGACGGAGCTCCGTGACTTCCAGCCAACCACATCGGGAACCACGGACGAGGAGCCCGAGGAGCTCCGCCCCCTGGAGGAGCAGGAGGAGAGGAGGAGGCTCCGGGCGGGAGGTACGAGCTGCTGTCTACACTCTCAACGAAAAGGGTTCTATAGAGCACCAGAAAATGGTTCTTCAGGCCTAATGCCACAACAGAACTCTTTATGATGCTCTAAAGAACCATTTTAGAAAGGTTCTCTGTGGTACCATGCTCAAACAGTTCTACATAGAACCCTTACGGTGCTGTAAAGAACCCTACAAGAAATGCCTATTATAGCAACATGCTGAAAGGGTTCTACATAGAACCTTTTATGGTGCTGTAAAGAATTATTTTCTATCCATCTATCTATCTATTTATCTAACTACCGTCCTGTAATCAGAAGGTCTCAGGTTTGATCCCAACCACAACCTTGTGTCCTCTGCACGACCCTGAAGATCCCAGACAGCCAATGGTTCAACAGTTTCCATGGGATCCTAGTTGGTTGCCTGTTGTTGCTATAATAATCAGTAAATATGAGATGAGACAACAGTACGGCAATTAGGGTTTGACATTTTTGGATTGAAACTTTCCATAGCCAATATTTTGTGCTGGTACACAGTATGCCTTGGGGAAATGGATTTGAATAACTGTTATTTTCCCCTGATGTCAAAGTTGAGTCTCTTTGTACCCATTCACCAAGGTTTGAAAGACCAGAAAGGCCATTTACTGGATAAAACCACTGTTTTTGAAGAGGTATCTGAAATGCCCTCTTAATATGTAATAACTGTTAATATGTGTTACAGGAGGAAAATTTGATTGGCATTCTGGACTCTATTACAGGAGATGGTGTCGGAGTTATCCGAAAACCTGAAATGAGTTTAAGGGAGAAAAACATCAAATTACATCACAAGGATTTTCTCCATGTCAACACAGCTCTAGAGAAAACACTTCTGTGGCTTTAAATTTTCCCATTTCTTTCATCCCCAAAAACTCCAAACAAAACTAGAAGTGCCTGGTAGCTGGGTCTTTCAGGTTCTAAAGAATTCAAAATATACAAATTCTCCTTGAATGATGAGTGAAGCTGGAGGCCGAAGGTCCAAATGAAAGGCTACAGCAACTGGAATGAGGAATTTGGGAACATCCATCCAAACCTGCTCAAGTGGTTCATCCATAATGTTAGTTAATGTTAGCAGTTACCAACTTCATATTGGTAGTTACATTCATATTAGTAGTTATATTTATATTATTAATTGACAGCATTTACAGTCTTTATAGTATTAGTAATCCCAATGTTATGCTATCCTTAGTGGTGTTTCTTTGACTGCCAAATTGTTCATGCTAGCTGTGTCTGCTAGCTAACAGTAGGTGATTAAAGCTGATACTGTTAAAAGCAGTTGTAGGCTACAACTTACACCGTGAAACTGGTTGGTTTGGGGATAAATATAACATGAACAACATCATGCAGCCAGCTGCTAACACTATTGATAGGTGAACCACTGGTGTTCGATATCATGTCCCCCTGATTGAGGACAATTTTGGTGTCCAAAGAGTGAGTCAGCCATTGGTTAAATCTGCCTCGTTGTCTTCCACATTGTGTGTCCCACCCTGAGTATGGTGTAAATCAAATATGGCTACCCCGAAAGTAGAATAAATACTTCAGCTCTTCCTCCAATTTTTCAATCCTAGCTAATGTTTTAAGCCCCACAAAGAATTTGAGAAAATAATGCTAACCAATATGGACAAGACCATATTACTAATAGTTAAATGAATATTATTGACAAACTATGTTAATGTGAGCATTATTTCCAATATCGATGTAGCAGTCAAAACTATACAAACAGAACAAACGACTAAAATGACTAAACTAACTAAGCTAAGCTAACGTAGCCTGAACCCTTCCTGTTTGAGGCAGCAGCAGCTCAGGCCTCTGCTGGACGAGCCACGCCTGCCAACATCATGTTGGTGTTACAGTTTGCTTAACTTTTGTTAACTTCGTTGAACTTGTCAAACTCTGCCAACCGACCTCCTGGCAGCTTCGGTCCAAAAATATCAGCTTCAGTATTGGCTTTCAGTCAGTTGAACTCTGGTTAAAAGCTTGTTTGTCTGCAGGCGGGGAGCTGGTGGTTCGGCCAAAGACCCACACCAGGGACAGCAGTCGAGGGATGCTGACACTGACGGAGGAAGAGGCGTCTAGGAAGAGCAGCGGTAGCCCCGCCCAGTCGCCCTGTCACTCACTGCCGCCAGGACGCCCACGCCGGAGAGAGTCGGACCCCATTGGACCTCAAAGACCGGTAAGAGACCCAGCCAGCCAATCACAGGAGAGCCCAGCTCTCTCCTGGCATATTGGTGGACAGATGACTGGGGTGGACGGCTGCTGTACAGCTTCACCGCTGTGATACAACTATCTGCACTTTGGCTACAGTCATCTCACCAATCCATGTGTTGTAAAGAGGAGCTGTACAGCGGCTGCCGTGCTTGGCTGTCCATTAACATGCACCTTAAAGATGTCAAAGTAATGAAAGGCAGGTAGACTCCTGGAGGAATTTACCTGCAGCTTTACAGTGGCACCGTCCTGCAGCTCGGCCTCCCTGAGCCGGCGATCACACCGAGAAGCGTCACTACAGCGCGGGCAGACCGTGCCGATCGAACAGCTCAGAGCGCCGGGGAGCTGCGTACGCAACCGGCCGATCTAATGTGATAAATTAAAAAAGAAATGGATTGAAGCAGACGTCGAGCTCTCACGGTTGCAAGAAGGAAGTAATTCCTACCAAAACCCTTCCACAAATTGACATCAAAACAGGAAGGAAGTGGTAAAGGAAAGCCCACCTTTTGCTTGATTGGGTTTGGCCCAAGTGTGATATTGACGAGCAGTGCGACTCCACGGCTTGAACCAAAAAGTTTCGAATATTTTAACTTTTTTAGACAGATGCTAGTGCAGAGAGACAGGAAAGGTTGGGAGGGGGGGGGGGATGACATGCAACAAAGGTTCTGGTCTGGATTCAACCCTGGACGTTACATGGTATGTGCCTTAGACCAGCGAGCCACCGGTGCCATGCCATTGTTCCGACGGCCCATTATTCCGAAACCCCAATAGTCCGAAAACTCCATGCCTGGCTCCATCCACAACCGTGGCTTCTGACAGCCTTGACCGTGAGCTTGCTCTAACCCTAACCTCAGTGACCCCATGCCTCAACCGAACCACCTCCGGGATAACGGGCTGTCGGACAAATGGACTTTCGGTCCAATGGGTAGACATTTTTCGGGACTATTGGGGTTTCGGAATAATGGGCCCGTCGGAAACAATGGGCAGTCCCCGAGCCACCAGCACGCCTCCGAGTATTTTAACTCTTATGCTCGCTTAAAAACCGCCAGAAAAACATGAAGTGCGTCTCAAGAGTGGAGTGCGTGGTACCGTTGGAAAACAAAGGTTTTGCGAGCGTTGCGTACGTAGCAAAGCTTCTCTCTGTGATCGCCCCCTAAGTGATGAAACCCAACCGCCGTCATACGCAGTCATGCTGTTTAATTACCTCACTGCCAGATTCAAGCTGCTATAATAGATTAGACTGAATATTTACTTCATGCTGAAGCTGTTCTCTACTTCTGACAGTCAGTAAGGGCGTTAAATGTTAAGTCATGCAGACAATATGAAGTAGCTCTCATTTACTAGTATGTTCACTCTTATATTACCTTCTGCTTCAAACATCCCAATGTTGAGTTTGATTCTTCCATGACTGCCTGTGACATGTAAACCAAGAGAGTTTTTAACGCTATGAGAATGGTGCCGCCGTCTTTTCCATGTCAGTTGACCAGAGTTGATCTCTTTTCCATCCGTTTGGTTTTGCCCCATGACTTTTGGTTTGGATCATTGTTTTAACTCTAAGGTATGAATGGGAAACAGCATTATTACTGCAGCAGATGTAGAACATGTACTGTATTAATTACACGCAGTGATGATGTTTTAATGTAAGGACGTTGGTGATGTTTTCATCTGTTTGCCTCATGTTATATTGTATTGCTGTATTTTTCTCATGTTCTGTGAGACGTTAGACTTTATCAAAATGACCAACTATGACATAAATTTCACTACGTGGTATAATGCTGATCGCACACACACACACACACACACACACACACACACACACACACACACACACACAGGCACATTACTACCACAGTGAAATCCTTAGTGGTGACCTTGGCAGGTAGCTGGGATCCAGGTCTCTGTCCATAATTCAACACAGTTTTGGTGTTTGTGCTTTTACACACCAAGCCTGTGTTCAAGTCTGTTTGGGATGATGGACCAGTGGCCATTTACAGTAAAAGAGTGCCGTTAAAGAAGTGGGATAAAGAGCATCTTTTTCTGTCTTTCCCTCATGGTGATATTTACCAAAGAGCTGTGAATGGGAGCCAACATGGCATGGCTCATACCGAGAAATATGTGACTTCTCCTGTCCATCATTACAGCCCCTTTGCCCCAGCGTATTCTGAAGAACTGGCCCTTAGTATGAAATAAGTAAAAATATAAAAATCAATACAGCTGCCATCATGAAAGGCTAAGAAATAAACAGCCCATTAAGGCCCAAGCGTACTGGATGCTTCATTTGACGCTTCTATGTTTCACTGCAGGTGGAGTTTGAAGCATCAGCACCAAAGCTCTGGTATTTGCACTTTGCCGCTGCGGTGTGGGTAACAGCCTGTGTGTTAACGTGACATAAACTCTATAACTTGGTACACTGTCAGAAAACAAGGTACAGACTTGTTCCTTTTGTCACTGCGGCTGTTCCACTTTGAGTGGCAAAAGTTGCGACTCTGTACCTTTTTTTCTCAGTGTATATATATACAGTAGTCTCTCTGTTCTATAAAACTTTACAAACTAGCAGACAGCACGAGCTGCCAAATGGTGCTAATTAACAAAATCCAGCAACGTCTTGTTAATATTTGACTGCACAATACAAATTAATCAATTAATCGCCTCCTGGAAAATCATTATTTAGCATTTTTTCCTGTATATAGCCTAGTTCCTGTGCTGCCTCGAATGTCGCGCTGCCACCATCGCGCTCGTTTGCATTTCATTGGTTCGAGCTCAACTTTTTCCCCGCCTCACAAGCTCGGTTTGCATCTCAAGTTCTCCCGATAACGGACGTGAATCGGCCGCTTGGCGACTCGCTTGCAGATGTGGCTTTGCCGTAACTCCATTGGACGCCTCGAGTGGCGTTTGGCTGTTTAAAACGTGTTGCATTGAGAACATGCGTGTCTTCAAATGCGTCTCTGGCTTAAGATTTGGTTGACCAGTGACCTGAAAATATATGGTTTGGATAGGAATATATAATGTATATAATGGCGTTACTGACCATTTGCTAAGCTAAAAATTGCTAAACACTGGTTTGAATTTATGCACATTTCACTTTAGTTCTTTGCAGTGAATCTCCATGGCCTTTGAGTTGTGGCCTGATCCTGCTTCACAGGACTGAAGCAGGGTGTGTAGAGTTTAATGACAGGATGAAAATGTCCTGAGCAAGCATAACAGATTAAAAAATATATATTATCCTCCAGCTGCTTGTGCTTTTTGTTATTGATGCCCTTCATGTTCTGTTGAATAAGAAAACTAGCTTGGAGGTGAATTGGTAAATTAGATCATCATCACTGTGAATTATGTTGGTAGTTGGGGGGCATTTATCATTTTTAGCTGAAAATATTTTTGTCACATCTAACCTGTGACGCAGATTTCAGCCAAAGCTGAAGATCCATTAAGATCCAGCAGAGAGATCTGACAGGAGCTGGAACATGTTTAAAGTATTGCTGGTACAAATTTTACTTGTTACTGAACTAGAGGCTCAAATACCTTTTCTGCAACTGCTACTAAATGTTTCATTATATTTATTACAGTGGAAATTTATTTTTTTAAGATGTTACATCTTCTGTCTATACTGAAGCATTGTGGGATTATCAGATATCCTTGTGATTCAGAAAGACAAATCCAGCCTGTCAGGTTCTGTCTCACACAGCAGGATCAGTGGGTTAGCGAGCTGACTCTCGGCTTCATCTGGCATTTCGGGCTCACTTTATAGCAGGTTCGGTCACCATGGTAACTGAGGCTGCACAGAGCAGGTTAAGTTCAGGCTACCGGACCCAAACGTATAAAAAGCCAATGAACTGTCTGGAGAAATGGCATCACCACTCCTAGAGGATCCATAGCCTTTATTAAAATAACCTTTATTGCAAAAATTCCATTTACAAAACCCAGATATGAGCAAAAACACTGGATTCAAATGAATGAGACAAGTAATAAAAACAGCTGTAGTCTGCAGGTGGATTCTGCTGAATGAACAGAGAGTAAGAAGGCCGACTGTGTTTAGAGCTGAACCACTTTGCTTTCCACGATGATTTATTACATCAGAGATATAATAAATGTTTGTAGTGTTTCCAGACAGTTTACCCACTCTGACTCTATAAAAGAGAGCAAATAGCATGTAAAATACATTAGCTTACTGTAGTTATCAAAAATGCCTGAAATTTACTGTTGCATATTAAGTGCTGACATCAGGATTCCCAGAGTGTTTGGTCTGGTAGATCGCACCTGTATTTCATCACTGCAGCCCTGCATGGGGAACACGAGGTGACTTTGTGAATAGAAATCTTTTCACAGCCTCAGTGTGACACAATATTATATCAATGGAAAATATTTCCACTGTGTCTTAATGACAGGCAGTGATAAGCCTATTCATTTATGCATTTACACTATCTGCAATCCTCTCTATCCTTGGCAGCAGAGTTACTTTTTTGCTTTCACAGTGTTATAGTATTGCTCAGGTGTTTTCATTATAATAGTGTAATATAACACTATATATTTATTACTAACATGATAAATGTTAGTAATCAATTTCTTTCTTCTCTACTTAACATGTTTAAATTGTTGGCAGTATGTGTTTACATAACCCCACAATTATTTATAGTCTACTGATTTTATTGTTTATTTTATTATTTTCTAAAATTTCTATTGCTTTGTTTTATATTCTAGTTGTTTGCTTATATTCTATTTCCTTTGCCCCGCTGAATCATATTACTTTTGCTGCAGCAATGACCTGATTTCCTACAGGGATCAATACAGTTTAATCTTAAAGAAGAACTAAACCCCAAACCCAAATCTGTGTAAAGCCATCTAATGGTAAAAAGCATGCTGCTGAAATGTCCATCTGCTATTGGCTGGTCTTTGGTGCCGGGTGATGTCAACATCTGTTGTATATTTGTGTATTCTATAGAAGGTGACATTAGGCTTATCGTTATATAATACAAAAAAAAAGAAAGCTGAAAAAAACCCAGGAACCCCCCCCCCCCCCCCCCCCCCCCATCCAAAATGTAACATTGCGATGCTGTCCTGTCAAAATATTATAATACAATATATAATATAAATGTAATACAATATTATTGGCGTTTGCGATAATATCGTATATTGAAATATTTTGACGGGACAGCATCGCAATATTACAATATTACATTTTGGCTATGGCCCAAGCCTAGGTGACATCACCTGGCACCAAAGATCAGCCAATAGCAGATGGCCATTTCAGTAGCATGCTTTCTACCATTAGATGTCAGGCTTTACACAGATTTGGGTTTGGGGTTTAGTTAGTTTAGCTCTTTAAATACGCGCCTCTGGATCTGATCATGTTGCATGTGATCGGCTATTTGTAACAAACTCCGCCTCTTTTATGTGAACACGCTCATAGCTGGATTGGAAAGTCCTGCGTTGACAGAGCGAGTCGGTAACCAGCTACATGAGACCGGTTTGTCGACATAGACGCCTTTAGGTTTGTGAAGCCAGCTGACTGTTGCACTGGCTTCAGGAGACAGAACCCGGTTCACTGTGCTGTGTGCGGGTCGGATGATGTCACTGGACGGCAGCATCATTCTGTTGAAAATGATGCTGCCATAGAAAACAGATAAACTCCGGTCCAATGTCTTATTAAAGAAGAACTAAACCCCAAACCCAAATCTGTGTAAAGCCTGACATCTAACGTGCATGCTGCTGAAATGCCCCTCTGCTATTGGCTGGTCTTTGGTACCATGATGTCACCACCTGTTGTACTCCATAGAACAGTGGGTAACACTTTACAATAAGGGTCACTAAGTTAAGGGTTAGTTAATAACCCTTAATTAACAGTTAACCAATGTGTCTGGTAATCATTTACTAATGGTGTTCATGTTAACTAAGGTATTAATTTATACATTATTTAATAGTCATCTTTATAAACTATTAAATAATGTATAAATTAATACCTTAGTTAACATGAACACCATTAGTAAATTACACATTAAATAACTATTAATTAAGGGTTAGGTAATGTTTATTAAGCATTAACTAACCCTTAACTTAGTGACCCTTATTGTAGTGTTACCGAACAGTGGTTCTCAACGTGGGGTCTGGGGACCACTAGGGGTCCTTGAGGGGGTCCCCCAGCAAATTGATGAATTGTTAAACTTCAGCATTATTTCATTTACAAGAAGTTAACACAATTAGAGAATGTAGAAGAATGACTGTTCTGATCATAGTTTCTCTGTTATCTCTCTACCTACAATACAGACATGGAGTTCTGGACAAAATCATATGTGACAATAAAAATATTTTCAGATCTCATCAAATGGACTTAATTAGGGGTCCTTGATATGAAAAAGGTTGAGAATCACTGCTATAGAAGATGACATCACCTGGCACCAAAGATCAGCCAATAGCAGATGGCGATTTCAGTAGCAAGCTTTTTACCTTTAGATGTCAGACTTTACACAGAGTTGGGTTCGAGGTTTAGCTCCTCTTTAAATCCATTTAGAGATGTGCAACTCTGTTCATCTCTCTGACAACAAAGCGTGACTCACTCAAAGGGATTCAGCACCAACACATCTCACTGCTTAACCAAATGATTTCGGTGTAAAAGTACCAAAATGACGAGTATCATGCTGTAGGAAGGTGATGTTAGCGGGTCTGTAGTCTGACAGATCAACCAGGTGTCGCTGGCTGCAGTTACACTTCTTTCATGAATGTATGACTCTTCTCATATGACCTTTAACTGCTGCTGCATATATACATCTATATGTATGACAGCCTAGCTATCATTAAGAAATAAATACCTTTGACGACACTAGAAGGGCTGACAGCTTCTACACATCATTTGTTTCCATAGCACTCATTATAAACATGCTACTCAACATCTGTGCTGTTTATAGGAGAGCTGGATCCTCACTCACATTATTACTGATATTTTAATTCATCTGCAATGTAATATCTATCAATCACTGTCTATCCAGCTGCTCTTAAGGCCTTATCACTGTTTGAGGACCTGCTGTAAAAATGGATGGAAACTGAACCTCAGTTACAGTCTAGAAACCCGTTTTTAGCTGCAGTGATATTTTAGCGAGCTGTCGGTTTCCCCCGCTCCGCTCCGCTCTTCTTGATTTGTGCCCGACGAGAGCCGCAGAAAGTCCTGCGATCACACCAGCCACCGAGGACTGCCATTCTCTTTCCTCTCCGATTCTTTTCCCCTTGACATAACTGCTGCCTTTGCCCAACCTATCGCTCTTAAAAGTACAGTATGTCAAGTTTCACTCACCTGAGGAGACAGAGAAAGAGCGAGGGTGCCATTGGAACAACACAAGAAGAAATAAAGTGGTGTTTTGGGGTAAGCACAGTTTAGGATAGTCCTTTACCTCTGTTTTCTCAATGAGTTTCTGTTCCAAACTCCTCCTTTGTTCTGTTCAGCCATATTTCCCCCTTTTCCTTCGTCGTGTGTCTGTGTTTTGTGTGCTTGATGACTCCATCTCTTTTGTGTTCCCTGTTTTTGCATTTCCAATGGTAATTTCTTACAAACATCTTTAAAAACTCAAACTGTCAGTTCTCCAGGGTCAAGGTGTTGTAGACTAGTGAGATATGTGCAGTGCTTGTGCTGGTGACTTGTGTCCTTTAAGTGCATTGTGGGGGAAATATTTTCAGCGCCCTTTTCCAGCTAGAGGGATGCTAGTCTGACCAATCTGGCAACCCACACAGCTAACAGTCTATTGGGCGTACTGTCTCGTAAAATATTCTCGTTCAGTATTTAATAGCTTCTGCTATTAAGGCGAGCCCAATGTACAGTAGCTGTAACAGTAGACAGTGTGCCTCTCCCTGTTTGACTGAGAGGTCATAGGTCAGATTTACACCAGCACTCCTTCAGCTTCTCTTCCTCAGCTCCTTCCCTCAATGTCTTTTAGCCAATCAGCCGAAGGCTCTAGACACGTGAGAGACCAATCAGCTCTTTCCTGTCTAATCCTTCTGAGTCGTTTGGGAGGGAAGGAGACGAGGGCGGGAAGCCACGTCAGAGTGTTGGACGTAGCCGTAGGAAAACGACTTTCATTTTTATTAATAGCTGGAGTTGGTTTTCCCGCCTTCGCTGTTAACATCCCCGCCCTCCCTTTCTCTGATTGGTCTGTTTGCAGTTGGAGGAAGACAGGCACCACCCGCGGCCCAATCAGCTGAGGAGGCTGGCCTCCTACGTCTTCTCCTCCTCCACTCTGGAGACGGAGCAGTATCCCCACGGAGGCGGAGGCTTCATCCAGAGGAGCCGCTCGGCAGAGAGCAGCCCCGCCCACGCCACCGCCTCGGCCCGCCGCCGCCACGGCGCCCTGCCGGCGCCCGGCAGCCCGCGCAGCAGACACTCGGTCCTCAACGTCTCCCGCACACAGCTGCAGCAGATGCTGGCCAAGCTCATGAACAAGAACAGCAGCTGAGAGGCTCGCTGCATGAGAGAGCTGCCAGACAAACACACATGAAACATACAGCAAACAAATACAGAAACATACAGGAAACATGCAGCAAACATACAGAAACATATAGGAAACATTCAGCAAACATACAGAAACATATAGGAAACATTCAGCAAACATACAGAAACATGCAGAAACATGCAGAGACATATAGGAACTTACATGAAACATACAGAAATATACATACATGAAACACAAAAACAAATATACATGAATACACACATCATCACACACATATACATGAAACATACATGAACATGAAGACATACATGAACATGCATACATGATCACATATGAAACACACAACACACACATTCATACAGCAACACACACGTATGCGCACATCACACATGAATATACCTACGTAAACACACACACATGAACACTTACATGACCACACACACTGTACCTGAAACACACACACATGAACACACACATAGCACATTGATAGTCAATTAATATCCACACACACACACCAGTTACATGACAAGCCATACTGCTGGCACACAGCAGCACTGCTGTGCTGGTAAAGAAACACACACACACACACACACACACACACACACACACACACACGTAGCTCTACCAACTACTTTCCGTGCCGAGGAAGAGAAGAGGAGCAAAGTGCTGACAACAGGAAATATCTTCCATGCAATAAACTCTTGAAGCTTGATCTCTGCAAACCTGATGCTGCACACGGCAGGAGGGAGGAGGCAAGGAGGCAGGAGGCGAGGAGGCAGGAGGCAAGGAGGCAGGAGGCGAGGAGGCAGGAGACGAGGAGGCAGGAGGCGAGAAGCTCCATGTTTCCTTCTGGTTTCTGCGGAGAGGAAGATTCACCAGAGTGGGACTGCTAGCAGACTGTTAGGCTTCACAGTGTTTGTGCTGTTTGTTTGTTTTTTGTTCTTTTCCTGCTAAATGACGGAGCGATCGTCGAGGAATGCAGGTCGTCCCGGCGGTCAGTTTTTGCACCAAGACTTTAGTCAGCGTCTCCCCCCGATCAATCGTCCCGACACCTGACCCACGACCCCCCAAACACCTGACCCCGACCCCCCAAACACCTGACCCACAAGCCCCCAAACACCTGACCCACGAGCCCCAAACACCTGACCCACGACCCCCCAAACACCTGACCCACAAGCCCCCAAACACCTGACCCACGAGCCCCAAACACCTGACCCACGACCCCCCAAACACCTGACCCACAAGCCCCAAACACCTGACCCACGACTCCCCAAACACCTGACCCACGAGCCCCAAACACCTGACCCACAAGCCCCAAACATCTGACCCACGACCCCCAAACACCTGACCCACAAGCCCCCAAACACCTGACCCACAAGCCCCCAAACACCTGACCCACGACCCCCAAACACCTGACCCACGACCCCCAAACACCTGACCCACGAGCCCCAAACACCTGACCCACGAGCCCCCAAACACCTGACCCACGACCCCCCAAACACCTGACCCACGACCCCCCAAACACCTGATCCATGACCCCCCAAACATCTGACCCACAAGCCCCAAACACCTGACCCACGACCCCCCAAACACCTGACCCACGACCCCCAAACACCTGACCCACGAGCCCCAAACACCTGACCCACGAGCCCCCAAACACCTGACCCACAAGCCCCCAAACACCTGACCCACGACCCCCAAACACCTGACCCACAAGCCCCCAAACACCTTACCCACAACCCCCCAAACACCTGACCCACGACCCCCCAAACACCTGACCCACGACCCCCAAACACCTGACCCACAAGCCCCAAACACCTGACCCACGACCCCCAAACACCTGACCCACAAGCCCCCAAACACCTGACCCACAACCCCCAAACACCGGACCCACAAGCCCCCAAACACCTGACCCACGAGCCCCCAAACACCTGACCCACGACCCCCAAACACCTGACCCACGACCCCCCAAACACCTGACCCTCTGGAGCGGTTTTTGTGGAGTCTTTAGCGAGGTTTGATAAGCGTTGTGCGGCTCTCTTCTTCTGCGGTCGCTGCAGACAGATCAGCCGTTGTTATGGAGTTTTGACAGAAGCCTGTTGGCATGGCAACAACAAAGCTGTTAGACTTTTGTTTTCGACAGTCATGATGTAAGAAGACTGTAGGCTACTGTTTTACACACACACTGTATTCCTGCTTAGCACAACAACATGTTTCATTTGTGCCTGCACATCCTCTTTTCTCTCTCTCTCTCTCTCTCTCTCTCTCTCTCGGTGCCTGAGTTTCGATACCTTGCTTTGCACTGACTGACAGTTTGAGGAGCCCTGTGATTGGCTGACCGGTCTGCTGCATCACCAAGTAAATGATAATGAGAAGGTGATGGGAGGCCGGGCGCTGCTCACGCTGAGATTCTGTCTTCGTTCAACTGTGTGTTCCGCAATTTTGTTAAACTGATTTTAACCGCATGGTTGGGGGCGGGGCCTAAAGGGGGGGGGGGGGGCGGGGCTCTAGGCGCAGCGACTGATCTGCCAATAGGGCGGCTCGGCTGTGACCACTGGAAGTGATGGGCATGACATAGGGGATTATGGGAGGGGTGATCTCACACAGTATGTAGTAGTCAGCACATGGTAACACGAATATTCAAACTTTTTCTCAGCCCTCATGTCAGCTGTGCTTATTGTGCTCCGTGTGTGTGTGTGTGTGTGTGTGTGTGTGTGTGTGTGTGTGATAAGTGAAGGGTGTTTTGGGGCCATCAGAGCTGCTTCTTCCCACGTTTGGCTGTTTGTGTGTTTAGAGAAGAGGAGCATCAAGGTCTTCCAGAGAGTTTCGTTCATAATGACTGTCGACTAAGAATACAATCAACAAGTGTTCGTGTTTGGTGTTTTTTTTTCTTTTGATAGACGACCTCAGAAGATTTTAGGAATAATACTGAATCAGATTGGAGGTTGAGGCTGTGGTGTCAGGGTTCAGGTCGTCGGGTTTCTCCAGCCAGGAGAAGCAGCAGGCCGGTGATTAGGTTTGATTGTTTTGTTCTCTCCGGACACAGGAGGAGAAGTTGTAAACGGCTGTGAGTGTGACCGGGTGTCTGGGAAAACACCGACACTCTTCACCGCGTATTAAAATCTCTCCTCCACCGGACTCTTGTGAGGTTTTCTCGATCTGGACTGTGATGTGTTTGGATGTTCGGTCTTTTCTCCATCGTGCTTCTTTCCTTCGTCGTGAACTGAACTTTACTGTTGCACTTTATCACTGACTAGCTAGGAGAGGAGGGTCAGGCCGGGCCTAGGGTCTTATAGAATATGGATGCAAAACACAGATGCAATAAGCAAAATGTGAGATGTTAAAAAAAATAATAATAATAATTTAAAGGAGCCAGTAGAGAAGGAAGAGCGAGAGCTTTCCCGTTCCCCTGCACAGCGCGACACTTTCTCCACATCCCAAGCAATGAGGAACAGAACTGCAGAGGGGACAGATGTAATGTGAGGGCCGGTGTCTGTTTTAATGGAAGTGTGAAGAGTTCAGTTTAATTTGACGCAATCTCTGAACCCATCGTCTATCGGTCTGACGACGATTAGACTCTGGGGGCGACGGCCAATATTTTGTGGTTTCCGGTGTAGTCAGCGGACATCCGGGCCAAGACTTCCTCTTCCGTGCTCCGGTCATCGTTTACAGTCCGATTAGCATCTTGAGACGCGAGAATGGAGTCGGAGTTTAGAGACGACGTCTACGACCGGATTGTTTCAAGTGTTTTAGGTCCAGACGATATTTCGGCTAATCTCTATAAACAGATTTCTGCATATGAGACGTCGTCTCTCAACTCCGACTCCGTTCTCTTATCTCAAGTTGCTAATCGGGCTGTAAACAATGACCGGAGCACGGAAGAGGAAGTCTTGGCCCGGATGTCCGCTGGCTACACCGGAAACCCCCAAATATTGGCCAAGGGTTACAAGATTGAATTTGACGTCACTTAAGAATTACTCGACTAGTGGAAAACAAGCTGGACGTTGTGTGTTGTCGGTCTCTGCTGTCAGGAAACGTATCGCTGCAAAAATAAATGATGAGCTGTCCAGTGATTTCATGATATTTTTGGTTAAATTGTATCACTGCACTGACAGATAATCAAAACATTTCACTTGATTCACGCCAATATGACTTCTTTCAAGAAATCGTCATAATACAATGAAGAAACACTGAAGAAACAAGAAACTTTCTCCAAGACAATTTTTAGCAAGTAAATGTACAATTTGTTGAAACCAGTAGAATTATCTGCCAGTGCAGTAAGATGATTTCACTAAAATAAAATCCTAAAATAAGCTTGATAAGTCTGGAGACAAGATAAAATAACTTAAGTTTGTCAGTTTTTGCAGTGTATCTTACCACGTCTCAACATCTAACCCTGATACTAACAGAAACCAGTCCATTAACTTAACTTGTCTTTTTCAAAGGAGTTTTTGGGTTGTGACGGCTGGTTTTCTGGGAAATATCTTGAAACTTTGCTAGGCAATATTTTTGGTGGTTTATTTGCGTCCAACATCCAAGAACCCAGTTGTGAAAATCTGCTTTGATCGCACGGTTTCTGATGTTTTGTCAAAGGATCAGAGAGGGACTAAGTGGTAAAATGATTGTTTAGAATCAGAAGCGTTTCTGATATTTCGAGGGAAATGCTGATTTTGCCAAAAATCCCAGAGAAGCTGCTTGGAGACGAACCGTCTTCCCCTGCTGGTTCCGTTCAGCCTTCCTCTGTGGTGTCGTGATTCAAGTGATTCAACCCTGCAAAAAAAATGTCGTGTCATCTTAACGAGACATTTAGCATCATATTCAGTCTGAAAATGTTATTTTTCATAGAACAGCTGAAGAATTCTGGCAGTGGGTGAGAAACCTCCACTTGTTCCCGGTGCAGTTTCTCTTCTCTTTATCTTAACACACGATCGCTCCATTAGTGTCAAGAAAATAGCTCTTGATTCATGAAATTCTTTTGAACCAAGTTGATTTGCATTGGAAGCAAGTGGAATCGTCTCACCGCACTGGCAGGTTTTTCTCACCTGTTTTTAAAAAAAAATAAGATTTTAAGACTAAAATATAGAAAAACAGCTGAAATAGCTTGCTAAGATGGACATTTTGTGCAATGAAAGCTTAATGGTCGCTTTCTCAATGTGTTAAAGGGCTACATTAACTAAATATGCACCACTTGCTCTTTCATTAAACTCGCATTAGAGGCGTTGGACATCAGCTCGGCCTGAGCGGCGTCGGCACCTCAGCGCCGCGGCTCTTCACGGCTCTAATCTGAGGAGGACAACCATAGTTTGATTGTTTTCTGCTGCTTGCTTACAGGAGTTTGGGACGTCCTGCCAGTTTTGTATTTAGCACAGCATTACAGCCACTTGTCAGAGAATGTATGAAGTGGACTAGCTGCTAACTCTGAACTTTATTTTGCACGCCTGCAAAATGATTCATCTACTGTACAAGATTGTCAGTGATACACGTCGATGTTTTTTTGTCTTGTGTCGATATGAAAGCAGTGCCACACTCGTTAACAAGCGGCGGTAGGAAGCTGTCAGTGCGCTCACTCTAAGAACACTTTGACTTTTGAAACTGATTTGCAGCATAAATTACAGTATATTGTACCAAAAGACTGTTTACCGACCGTCAACACTCTTTGCATGAGATCTACTGTTTGTACGACACACACCTCTGACTGTAACATGGTGAATACAGTACTGTACTGCAATTAACACAACAACAACACAATGAACACACACCTCTGACTGTAAAACGTCTGTGATTTTTGTATATAATTCTTCACATCGCTAGAAGGGATACTCACGGATCAAATTGTCAAGCGGCACAGAAGTAGAGCCGAGAGTCGAGTTGTTTCTGGTCGTTTCTCTGTTCGTCGGGACGAGTTTGTCGCCGAGGCTGAACGATAGAAGCGGCGATCGCCTTTCGGTCCTGATGCTGACAGAATCCTCGACATCCAGATCTTACTGGTCTGCTATCACATCTCTCGTTCTGCAGTGTCGTGTACATTTACATCCCAGTGTTTTATGTGTTTCGTGGTCATGAGACACGATGCTAATTAAGGACTATTCAGTTTTTTATGAGAGTCAGATGGCTGTTTGACCTGATGGTAGTGTTGGATCAGGTGATAATAGCCATATGTACAGCAGCAGAACTAACTCACCGCTAACGTTAAAGACAAGCATGTGTTGGGCGACCAGAAGATAATTCTCATCTCAAGAAAACTCCTTCCTTTCATGTAAAATTAAATTAAATGTCCTTGGTTTGGTTGAAGCTGATTTGACCAAGAGAATTTAAAAACAAACTCCTTTTCAGTATTAGCGGCTACATTTTCAGCAGCTGTTTGTGTAGTGATTTCCAAAAAAATGTATTCCGGTTCTCTTCTTCCAAAAGACTACCATCTAGCTGAAGAATTATTTGAATATCAAATGAAAAACTAAAATGAAGATATCCTGTTCCTTATAGAGGAACTGTTACTGTTGGGGAAAAATTTCTATGATGTGTAGATGCCTCTAAAGTATTCAGGTGTGACGGTTAATAGATATGTAGTTTATATCGCTGTTGTCATGTGAAAACCCTGTATTTCCAGTTTTGGTAATTGTCATGTTTTCATTTCTTCTATGGGTTGAGACAATTCTACTATCCATGGGCTTATAAAACCCTTTCAAACCCCTTTGGAAAAACGTAAAAATGCCTGGTTGGTAGTCAAGTTGACATTTTGGAGGTTTTCACTCGACAGCGGCGATATGTTCTGACCGTCACACCCACAGTACTGTTCACTCAAAAGCCCTTATACCCCCAAATCCTTCCTTAGAATTAGATGAGTGAGGAGTTAGCAGAAACTGTTGGCATGATGTTGTTGTGTGCACCATTAGTCCTATGAGAAAATCCATGTATTTCTCTTAAAATTGTCTAGAAATAATGAAAGTCTGCCAGAAAATGACATTAATACCTCATGAACCGTACACTAGAATTCTAACTGTATAAAATAATATACTGCACCCCCGCAAATGCTTTTTATTATTTATTTATTGGATACAGTTTGATAATTTGATATGTCAGTGCTGATCTTTATGGAACAACAGGGTGATATTGTATAAATAATTTGTCTGTAGAGAGAAGAAACGTTCTGCGTCATGTTGTCATGGTGACCGTCTCACCTGTGCGTCTCCATGTTAGGTTTTGTTTCACTTCCAATTCTTGTGAGCGACGCATCACATTCAGCCGTCCATCCTCAGATTCACCTGGACCTTCTTGGTCAAACTATCACATGTTTTCACTCTCATCTGTCACAAGTAGTTGATTCTTATAATTATTGCAATAAAAGCAGAGAGTTTCTGTAGTGGAAGTAAAGAGACAGAGCAGGATCCGGTCCAGTACTGAGTCAAGGAGCTTGCAGTGTTTGTCCAGTGTGATCCGTGAGTGTCTTTCACATGTACAATATATGTAAGCTTTTTTCTATCACTATGTAATTGTACAGTACTGCTTGTATAATTTACAGGTAAAGCATGTATTTTAAACTTTTTGTAAATCAACGATAACCATGTACATATATACAGAAATGTAGAGAATAATTAGGTTTGCAGTTCATCTCTAATAGCATGCTAGTTAGTGGGTTTTAGTATGTACAGGCTGTATGTTAAATCTTTATGAAGGGAAACACTTGAAAATCACCTGATATCAGACTGCGTGCTGTCAAAGGATAAACTCTGCAATGCATTTTTGTGCCTTTTATATCAATGTATGTAATCTAGACAATCTTGAAAAGCTTGTGTACAACCAAAATGACATTAAATGGTTTTGGGGGCAAATACTTCAGTCCCTGTTGTCTTTCTTACTGAGAGTGGGAATGTTATTGAAAGCACTGTAAGTTGTTTACACACACACACACACACACACACAAACCGTGTTGTATGAAATGTCTCTGCTGTCTCAGTCACCCTTTTCCTCTCCTAAAAAGATAAACACAGTTTGTTTCTTTTGGAATAAAGCAATAAAAACCATCATGGTGTCATTTGTCATTCCTGTTGATAAGGCTCTGAGCTGTAATGTCTCCTAGCTGCTGTGTGACTGCGTTGTGAAATGTGTTTATGGAGCTTTATCGGTAAACTCCTTCCATAATGTTTTATTACTCAGAGTTTCATTATATCTTGTTTTGCGATGGTTCAGTTGCAGCAGTGGAAATAAAGGGTGTTGTTGCGTCATTTCCAGGTGTTGTCGCCCACGGAGCAGAGCGCCCCGTCGCCGCCCTCCCCGGACTATCGGACCAAGGGCCAGAGCGACGAGAAGGAGCATTTCCACATCCTTCCTCAGCTCCAGGCCAAGAGGGCCGACTTCCTCACCGTCATGCTGACCGGCACCCTGCCTCAGCGCCGAAGCTTTGGCGCTCTGCCGCCGGACGACGACGTCCCAGAACTCCCTGGGCCGAGGGATGATGATGTCACGAAGAGCGAGTCCAACAGCGAGGCCAGTCAGAAGAGCACCGAACGCAGCCAGGACGCCGCGCCTTCCACGCTCATGGCCGAGGACCAGAGGGGCCAGAGGGAGCCTGCCTCGGCTGGCGATGCAGACCCTGACCTGGAGGACGCCTCCAAAACCCTGGTTCTCTTCTCACCAGGAGACACCCGCAAGTCCCCGTCTGGCGGCGACCATGTTCTAGAGGGCGAGTTAGCCACGCCATGTGCACTGACTCCCCGCAACGACCGCCTCCTGGTGGGGGAGGCGAGCCAGCCCGAGCCCTCTGAGACTGGCCGGTTGTCCCCGGCTCTCAGGTCGGATCTGAGACCGTCCACTCCTATCGCTCCGGCCTCACCGCCGTTCACCAAAGTTGAGCGCACTTTCATCCATATCGCAGAGACATCACACCTTAATGTCATGTCTTCCAACGGTCATTCTATCAAGGAGACCGAGCGGGAAGTCTTGGCTGTCACTAAGCAGGCCTGTGTGGAGGATGACACCCATGAGAAGGCAGGAGTATCCAGACAACACGATGCGTTTCAGACTCCAACAGCAGCAACTCTAGAGGAGTCTGTGCCGGACCAGCCTCCAGCAGATGACAAAAGCCCAAAAACTGAAAACGGTCCGTCGACTGTCCCGGCCCAGTCTTTGGAACCTCTCCCAGAAGCCATCTCTCCGGTTCAAGAACACAAAGATCCATCAGAGGAACCCAAAAAGGAGCCATTATCCAGTGAAGAAGAAGCTGCCAAGCCACAGAGAACCAGAGCAGAACCACAGATGGCCATCAAGCCCAGGATCAGAAGCCGGATCCCTGTGTTGATCTCTGAAGAAGACTCCGGCTCGGAGCAGTCCTCCTCGCTCTCGGCCCGGGCTCGGCTCCAGCAGCGGGCCAGGCAGCTGGACTTGGCCCGCCTGCTGGTCCAGAAGCAGCAGGGCCGCTGGATGAGAAGGAGGCTGCTGTCTGGGACGTCGTCCTCATTGTCCTCCGGAGACGAGGAGCGACGGAGGGCTTCGGAAACTCTGTCCACCACCGGCTCAGAGGAGGACACCCATACCTCAGACGAGTCGCTGGCCAGGAGAACCTCCCGTCTCAAACCAACTGAAGAGCAGGGCTCCAAGGAGTGGAGGAGCAAGATCCCCAGGCCCGTCACCCCCATAAAGAGGCCTTCAGGGGGGCTTGCTGCTGCCGCTCCTTCCCCTCTCTCTCTGCCAGGCCCGAGCACTAACAAAGGAGCATCATCCTTCAGTAATGGGTATGTTTCTTTGCATTGAAGAAGCACAAGAAGTTATTAAAAAATTAGTCGCTATTTACTTGATTAACAGCATGATGTGTCAGTTACAACCGCCACAGTCTCCAGTGAAATATAACAGCAAGCAATATCCATTTCTGAGTATATAGGTAGCCGCAAGGAAACTTTTTTTTCACTTTGAAGCAGTTTGATGTAATATTGTACATGTATTTGATTAACAAAATAACCTCTTCAATTTATTCTTCTGTTCTCAGGCTTCAGAAAATCGGACTGAGCACTCTCAGCACCCAACGAAAACCCAAGCCTCTGTCACCCAGGTCCTCCTCCTCTTGTCCCCGCCCCTCTACTGGCCCCGCCCAGGCCGGCAGCCCTCGAATGCCCCTGCGAGTCATATTTGGAACCCGACGCAGCCTTAGCTCCTCCCACTGCAGGACTGATAGCCCCTCCCCTCAGAGAGTATGTCCAACCAGGCAGCCCCTCTCGGTCCGAGCCCCCACTGTCCCCATGCTACCACCCAGGACTACAACTCCCATGCAGCGCAGCGCCTCGCAGGACGCCGCCATCCAATCGTCTTCTGGTACCACGCCCGCCAGAACCAGGCCCAAACCAGCCGGTCCTGCAAAGGGGAAACCGAGCACCAGGGAGAAGGCAGCAACCGCTAGATAATACAAAGAGACTCATCACTGAGACATGTTTGTGTATATATCTAATCAGTATCCAGACAAGCTATGCCTCAAAAGGTTCTCACCTGACTCCATGTTAAACTGTGATGTTACGATGACCTCCTTGGATTGAAATCATTTAATGTATATAGACCTCTCTTTTCCAAGGACAGCATACAGAACTATCTTCATGGGCTTCCAATAATCTGAGTGACCGTCGTAAAGAGCGTTGCTGCCATGGTGCTATGGATATTGTCTGCTGTCAGTCTCTGTTTTGGGTTTGGGAGCTGATTTTCCGTTATATTAAGGAGATAATCATCACCTCTAAGAAGTCAAGTTCCAGAGATTCTCACCACACACTCTCAACCTGTCCACAGCTATACTGCTATTCCATTGACAGTATCCTGCTTCGTTCACATTGCATGGTGAAGTATAACACAAACACTTTGGATCAGTGGGGGAAAACAACATGTACAAAAATCTTTCAGCAGTTTGATATGCTTCTCCCCTTCCCATTGGGGCACATAGGCCAAAAAAGATCTAAATTGAGTGGTTTTAATGAACTTCCCAACTATGTTAACATGGTAAGAGATTCCTAACTATATCCTCTACTTATTATGGTATTTGGTAAAGAGGAGGGTTGGATGTGAACACAAATAATATCGCCAGCCTCCTTCTTATGGTGTGACAATGGGCATGCTTTAATCATTCTATTTTCTGGGTGTTTCATTTTGTTTATGCTCTGAATTGTATATAATAGAATCATTTCTCATAAAGACATCTTTATTTTTATCTTGCAAAGCAAAGTGTAAATTTCAAGCCCTTAACCTTCTGTTCTGATGTGTTGGCACTACGCCTGTTTTTTACGCATGAGAAAAACAGGGTTAACCATGAGAGGAAGTTATACCTGCCTTGATTCTTCTGACAGTGCATTGGTTTGCTGGTTTTTGGGGCCCATGTTGTGTTTGTATGGGGTAGATGGGCACTAAGCTATGAAGTAAAGTCTTGGTCATGTGGAAGACTGTCTTTTCATTTTTTTTCTCTCCTGCTTTTCAGTGGAGCCTCATAATGGACTCAAAGTGTACCAAATATTATCCAGGTGGCTTTTGCCTCAGAAAAATCAACTGTAGAGCAACAAATTCAGATTAAACCATGTTGATGAAGCAAATCCTTTTCTCTTGTCTAATGAGAATCCAGTCCGAGGTCCAACAGAAGAAGAACAGAAGTCCATGCTGTGAAGATCAGCCCATCCTTCATAGTGATGCTAAGGTCTGGAGCGGCACAATCACACATCAGTACTGAGTTCAGTTCATAAGATCACAGAGTGAAGAAGAAACAGCTTAAATTTTAGGGTGTTGGGAGCGTGGCTGTCCTTTTCGCTACTGTTACAGGTCAAAACAAGGAGACACATTGGTTCCTGATTGGCAGAGACAGAGACAGAGACGGAAACAGGGACAGAAACAGAAACAGAAACAGAAACAGAAACAGAAACAGAAACAGAAACAGAAACAGGGACAGAGACAGAAACAGAAACATGGACAGAGACAGAGACAGAGACAGGGACAGGGACAGAGACAGAGACAGAGACAGGGACAGAGACAGAGACAGGGACATGGACAGAGACAGAGACAGAGACAGGGACAGGGACAGGGACAGAGACAGGGACAGAGACAGGGACAGGGACAGGGACAGAGACACGGACAGGGACAGAGACAGAGACAGAGACAGAGACAGAAACAGGGACAGAGACAGGGACAGAGACAGGGACAGAGACAGAGACACGGACAGAGACAGGGACAGGGACAGAGACAGGGACAGGGACAGGAACAGGGACAGAGACAGGGACAGAGACAGAGACAATAAACAGGGACAGAGACAGGAACAGAGACAGAAACAGGGACAGAGACAGAGACAGAGACAGGGACAGAGACAGGGACAGAGACAGAGACAATAAACAGGGACAGAGACAGGAACAGAGACAGAAACAGGGACAGAGACAGAGACAGGGACAGAGACAGGAACAGGGACAGAGACAGGGACAGAGACAGGGACAGAGACAGGGACAGGAACAGGGACAGAGACAGAAACAGGGACAGAGACAGGGACAGAGACAGAGACAGGGACAGAGACAGGGACAGGAACAGGGACAGAGACAGAGACAGGGACAGAGACAGGGACAGGGACAGGGACAGAGACAGGGACAGAGACAGAGACAGAGACAGAAACAGGGACAGAGACAGGGACAGAGACAGAGACACGGACAGAGACAGGGACAGAGACAGGGACAGGGACAGGAACAGGGACAGAGACAGGGACAATAAACAGGGACAGAGACAGGAACAGAGACAGAAACAGGGACAGAGACAGAGACAGGGACAGAGACAGGGACAGAGACAGAGACAATAAACAGGGACAGAGACAGGAACAGAGACAGAAACAGGGACAGAGACAGAGACAGGGACAGAGACAGGAACAGGGACAGAGACACGGACAGAGACAGAGACAATAAACAGGGACAGAGACAGGGACAGAGACAGGAACAGGGACAGAGACAGGAACAGAGACAGGGACAGAGATAGAGACAGGGACAGAGACAGGGAAGGGACAGACCACGGAGCTACAGCCACATGATGTGGACCAAGAAATGGCCAAGTTCTTTCCTCATCTAATTTTGCAGATTTTGGAGCATTTTTGATGCATGAGATCTGTGACATGACCCGATCATCAGCCTGGGGAACAGGAGCCAGTCCATGAGTGAAGACCTGACACACTCCGAGGTGATCTCTCTCTCACACACTACACACACACACACACTCTCTCTGTTCAGAGAACCACACAAATCCAGCTAAACTAAACCAAACTAAATGGTTAGGTAGTATTGTTGTTTGCTGTGTCCTGTCAGTTAAGGACAGGGGTTTTTCTAGTGGTTGGTGGTTTTGGATCAGAGATGCTCTAACTGTAAGCTTGCTATTATTTCTATCTATTGATCACATCACAAGCCTCCACATAATTAACCATTGAGGGCTGGAGGTTGCGGCGTCCACATGAGATTTTAATACAACACAAGCAATGATCTAGTCAGGAGAGAACAACGAGAGTAAGAGCCATAAATCTAAGTTCTGGTCCAAAAGGCAGTGCATAGAGGCAGATAAAGACATTTTTTTTATAGATTACATAGTCCATCAGGTGAGAAGGTGTTCACTAAAGAGCTGGGTCTTTAGCCTTTTCTTAAAGATTGAGAGGGACTCTGCGGATCGAATGGAGTTTGGTAACTCGTTCCACCACGAGGAACCACAGAAGAAGAGTCTGGCTAGAGGTAGGTGAGGTTTTTGACCAAGAGGAGAATCTATGATTCTCGTCTGCCTTCGGCAGTGTGATCTGTAAATTAAAGAAAAACATATGGGTTCACTCACAATGTGCATCTAAAAGTGTGAGTATTTTTGTGTTTGTTGTGTTCTTTTATCTTTCTATTTTACTTGATTTGATTCTTTTAATGCAATATATGAATTTTATCTTTTTCACTCTGTCTCGATGCTTTTAATGTTTTATGTAAAGCACTTTGAATTGCCTTGTTGCTGAAATGTGCTATATAAATAAACTTGCCTTGCCTTGCCTAGAGACTTAGGGCCTTGTTGTGGTGGCAGCACCAGGCGCCGCTCCATGGCAGAGGGTAGTGAGCGGGAGGGAGCGTAGACCTGAATGAGGGAGTTCAGGTAGGTCGGAGCCGTTTTGGTCGCCGCTTTGTAGGCGAGCATCAAGGACTTGAACTTGATGCGGGCAGCGACTGGGAGCCAGTGGAGGGAGATGAACGGCGGAGTGACATGTGCTCTTTTGGGCCGGGTGAAGACCAGACGCACCGCCGCGTTCTGGATCATCTGCAGAGGTTTGAGCGTACATGCCGGGAGCCCTGCCAGTAAGGAGCTGCAGGAGTCAAGATGTGATATCACCAGAGCCTGTACTAGGAGTTGTGCGGCATGTTCAGACAGGTAGGGTCAGATCTTCCTGATGTTGTACAGGGCAAATCCACATGACAGAGCAACAGAAGCCACAAGCTCCTTAAAGGTTAGTTGGTCATCAATCATGACACCCAAGTTTCTGGCAGACTTTGCGGGAATGAGCTGAGCTGATTGGAGCTGGATACTGATCTGTTGTTGTACAGAGGGACCAATCTCTGAACCCATCGTCTATCGGTCTGACGACGATTAGACTCTGGGGGCGACGGCCAATATTTTGCGGTTTCCAGTGTAGCCAGCGGACATCCGGGCCAAGACTTCCTCTTCCGTGCGTCGGTCATTGTTTACAGTCCGATTAGCAACTTGAGACGCGAGAATGGAGTTGGAGTTGAGAGACGACGTCTCATATGCAGATATCTTTTTATAGGGATTAGCCGAAATGTCATCTGGACCTAAAAAACTTGTGAAACAATCCGGTCGTAGACGTCGTCTCTCAACTCCAACTCCATTCTCGCGTCTCAAGTTGCTAATCGGACTGTAAACAATGACCGACGCACGGAAGAGGAAGTCTTGGCCCGGATGTCCGCTGGCTACACCGGAAACCCCCAAATATTGGCCGTCGCCCCCAGAGTCTAATCGTCGTCAGACCGATAGACGATGGGTTCCCAGATTGCAGAGGGACTGGCTGGGATGACAAGGAGCTCAGTCTTTGACAGGTTAAGCTGAAGGTGGCGTTCCTTCATCCATGCCGAGATATTGGCGAGGCATGCCGATATCCGCGCCGACACTGTGGGGTCGTCTGGGTGGGAACGATAAGAAGAGCTGGGTGTCGTCAGCATATGAATGGTATGAGAAGGTGGTGTATATTAATCTGTTCCACAGTGAAGTCTATGAAGCCTCACCGACCTTCAGGTTCTGGTTCTGGGTTTTATCTCAGAAACAACAAGAACAACACAACGGAGAGAGAAAACAGCTCCGTTTACATGCCAGAACTGCTTTTACATTTGTTGAGGGAAGGAAGCAAGGAACGAAGCAAGGAAGCAAGGAAGCAAGGAAGGTCAGGTGAGAGGAGATGAGTGCTGATGTGACTCCGTTTCACAGAATGTAAAATTGCAGACAAAGAGCTGTTTGTTTCTCACGGTTTCCTGATAAAGTGGAAGCTTGACTTTAAAATCTATTGATGCATCGTATAACTATTCACACACACACACACACACACACACACACACACACACACACACACACACACACACAGATACTCAAAGCACCTCCCCTCCTATCCCAAACTGACTGTAGATATTTGAGGGCAGGAGACAGAAGGACAGAAAGACTGAAGCTGTTGAGCAGAGGAAGTCAGAGAAGAAGAAGAGACTGATACAAGACACAGTGATAAAGTCCATCCATCCTCTGGTAGAGCGACAGATACACAGAGGAGAGAGAGAGAGGGAGAGCGTCCCATCAGGATGAGGTTCGAGGAAGTCCTGGATGATGTCGGCGGTTTCTCTAAGTTCCAGTTCCTGGTCCTCTAAGTTCCAGTTCCTGGTCCTCCTCATCCGCTTCCTCCCCCTCCACTTCCTCCTCCACAACTTCATCTCCGCCACCCCTGCTCACCGCTGCGCCCTCGGGACCCGGGACGGCGGGGAATCGCTGACCTCCGACCCCGAGGCTCTGGCCCTCAGGATCCCCCGCCTGGAGGACGGCTCCCTCAGCTCCTGCAGGGTCTTCGTCTCCCAGCCGACCTTTGACCTCGGTCGGGCCGACCGGACCAACGCATCGGCGACGGCGCCCTGTCCGCACGGCTGGGTTTACGACCAATCACAGTTCAGCTCCACGACCGCCACCGAGGTAAGGGAAGGACACAGTATGACTGTTTGGTTTCAAAATCTGCAAAAATACAAAAACTAGAAAAGGAAAAAATTTACAATAAGGGTAAGCATGAGCTAACCCTTAATTAACAGTTAACTAATGTGTCTGGTAATCATTTACTAATGGTGTTCATGTTAATTTATACATTATTTAAAAGTCATCTTTATAAACTATTAAATAATGTATAAATGAATACCTTAGTTAACATGAACACCATTAGTAAATCATTACCAGACACATTAGTTAACTGTTAATTAAGGGTTAGTTAACGCCTAACCCTTATTAAGCATTAACTAACCCTTACTTAATGTGTCCTTATTGTAAAGTGTTACCGATTCCGCTGCTCTTGGAGGCAGATGGAGACTCTTCAAAAAACCTTCAATTGATGCAGTAAAAAACGGTTTTATTGCATAAATGGAAGTTTTTTTGAAGAGCCTTTTGAAGAACAGATTAATTTTTTCATTTTCCGAAATTGGCAAAAGGTCAGAGGAGGATAGACGCCAGTGCAGGTAGGAAAATTAAACAATCTCTGGGAAATGAACGCTGAGAGTTACGTTCAGAAAACAGAAACTACTTATTTATTATGTGGAGTTAAACGCACAGTATGTAATTTCTGCCACTAGGGCTCTCTCAATCAAAACAATAACAAAAGACGTCATGAAGTAGCGTGGGATCATGGGAGTTTTTTTTTACGGGGACAGCTTCAGCGACAGACGGGAATGAATAATCGTGATCCGTCACTCTCTGACGGATCATCTGGTGTTTCCCACGTTTCCCCGGAAGTTAGGGGGTGAAGGGGATATGACGCCATGACAGGAAGTTAGGGGGTAAAGGGGATATGACGCCATGACAGGAAGTTAGGGGGGGAAAGGTGATATGACGCCATGACAGGAAGTTAGGGGGGAAAGGGGATATGACGCCATGACAGGAGACCAAATGAAACGCACCGTTACCTTGAATAAAATTACGGATTTCTCTGGGTTTGAACATTGTTGGAAACATTTGGGATAATGTAAGTGCACAACTCAAAAAAATATATAACATAGGTCTAGTCGTTTTTAGATATTTTAATGTGGAAATGTTACATATTATACCTTTAAAATTCACCAGGCAGGTGGGGAGCAGACTACGGCATCATTATCAAAGCCAGTGCAGATTCCCATTAATTTTTGTTTTTTTTACCGGAGGAAGAGAAATGTAGAATTTTAAAATTAAAGTCCAATTTTGAGAAGAAAATCACAACTAATGTGTGGAGAAATATAAAGTGTATAGGGGCTCCTTCACAGGTTTGAAATGTTTCCATTAACACAGCAACAGCTACTCATCATGTGCTCTAAAGTGCTCGTCATGTGCTTTAAGGTCATGTAACGGGATGTTTGTGTGTGTGTGTGTGTGTGTGTGTGTGGGGGGGGGGTTATATAAATGTATGCCTTTGGGGTGTGTGTGGGGTAAGATCTGGTGATGAATCCACAGCTGATGGATTGACCTGGGTGTCGTTCTCTCCACAGTGGGATTTAGTGTGTGAAAACAAAAAGCTGAACCAGGCGCTCGCCACCTTTCATGAGTCACGCTTGGTGCCGTTATATCCGGCCAGCTCTCTGACAAGTAAGTAAGTCACTATTACTGAAAGGTTTGGTTCCAAAATCAAATCTGATCATCACTCTGAATGATTGACAGCACAATATTAAATATTAAACGTTTTTTTCTTTTAAGAATGTACAGGTATTTATTGCATTTTTTCATATACAACACAGAACAAAACAGCTCAGACATGTCATGACAAATACAATGAGTAGGTAAGAATAAGAAACAAAAATAAAAATAGTGGACATTATATCCATCCCCAACCCTCACCACCCCCTACAACACAGAAAGGCATCATCAGATAAATAAATATATAAACAAATAGCAAGGTTACAGGAAAACTGGTTTGCAGTGAAGAAGGTACAGAGACAGGCTAGGCCGACTGAGGAAACCCTTGTAATATGGAAGATGACAGCGTAGGTCCAATATATTCTAAGTAAGAGTCCCAAACTTTATAGAAAGCGTCCACTGAGGAATGAAGCATACATGAGATGTATTCATTGGGAATACACTCCATTATAAGATTGTGCCACGACTTATTTTTTTGGAGCAGCATCCTTGATCCAAATTATTCTTCCTAGCAGCAAAAGTCAATAAATTGAATAACCTCTTGTGTCTGATATTTATAATATGACCAATATTAAATTTTTAAAGGATTTGAAGGCCTTGCTTGGATAAATAAGACAATTTTTCAGACTTTTACAGATTTTACAGATGAAGATTTTGATGATTTTGTTCCAAATTGGATACGTAGCAGTTTGGCAGTTTTTACAACACTTTATTTACACAAAGCACAATCTGCTGTGTGATGACAGTCCCTGGTGAGGCCGGCAGGCAGCTACATGGACAGACGGATAACGGATGGTCACAAGATGACACGCATACCAAGAACTGAGTCAGCATTGACAGTGCCCCACGTGCCAAACGTAAGATGATTGGTTGATTCAGCTTTCTACATCAGACTGTGCTCTGATTGGGCCCTTGCAGAAGAGCTATTTTTTCTAAATACACCTTTGGCAAAACAACAAATAATACTTTTTTTTTTTTACTGTGAACAAGGAACATCCAATAGTGTAAACCCATGAGAAACATTAGATTATCCATTTCAAAGGACCCCTCCCCGTTATTGGCTGTTTAAGAGTGTTCACCACCTGAAATAAGTGTCCCACAGCATGCATTAATTTGTCTGTCTTGCTGTTTTTTGTTGCAGGTTTGGACGGAGGCCCATGATCCTGGTCTCCTTCGTGTCCAGTGCTGTGTTTGGAACCATCTCCGCCTTCTCCACCTCCTGCACCTTGTTCGCCATCACCAGGACGCTCTGTGGCGCGGCCCTGACCGGCATGACCATCACCACCCTGGCACTCAGTGAGAACCACAGCTCTTTCATAAAGGATATGTTCGATGATTTTGTTCCTATATATAATGAATCCGGCCCGTGGTCCTTTGCTGCATGTCCTCCCCTCTCTCTCTCCCATACCTTCCTGTCTCTCTCTCACACTGTCTCTATCAAATAAAGCATAAAAATGCCAAAAATAAATCTTTAAAAAAAAGTAAACGGAGCAGAAGTGCAATCAAATTACGGTGGATGGCCTGTGCCTAACCTGGATAGCTCTGATAAAAAAAAACCTGTCTGTTCTTTGAAACAGTTGTGGTCAGGGCTCTGGGTAAAAATCTACAAGCAACCAACCTAACCCTAGAACTGGGGAACATAGGACCCTGGGAACATAGGAATGACTCAGCTCTCAGTTGAAGCAGCGAGCTCCGCTGCCTCTCAACCACAGAAATGATTTTCCTCATTTTTCAACCAACACTAGGGGTGCGTTCCAATACCCATACTTCCATACTATTTAGTATGCCAGAAAAAGATTTAGCATGTCCCAATTCATGCATGTCAATGCAGTATGCCAGAAAATACCCGGATACCCTACTACATCCGGTCGAATTTTGCAGTATGCAGGCCAGCATGCTTTTTTGGCTATTCTGACCCACAATCCTCTGCGCAGCGGAAGACACGTCACTTCGACTGAGCCGCATGCTGAGCCGCCAGAGAGAGAAAAAAACAAAACAAACAAACTGCAACCGTATTACTGCGACGGATATATAAGCAAGAGGGTCAAAGTTCAAGACGCAATGTGATGACAAAATAGTATGTCCCAATTGTCTGCCTACTACATGCACAGTACATACTTTCTAAGGGCAGATGTAGTACGTAGTGTAGTAAAAAGAAAAAGTATGCGATTTGGAATGCAGGGTAGGACTCACTGGAGTTTATCTTACTCGAGTTTATCTTACTCGAGTTTATCCTACTCAAGTTTATCCTGTCACATTAAGTTGGACAAAGCTCCGCCCCTTAATGGGCGGCACCGAGACAAACCAGGAAGTGGTTGTTTACTCACTCAAAAGATACACACACACCGAGAGACAGACGATAAGATTCACCTCCAGACCAAACCCACGACTTCCACTTTAGGGACGACAGCTACAGGAGGGAATACTGGGAATACTGGAAAACTGCCACTTCAACCTGCTGCTGACTGCACAAACTTAACGGGAGTTTTAGGAGTGGTGCCAAAACTGACTGACTATCTTCTGGTTTGAGCCAGACCGCCTGGTGAGATTTCAGCTTCAGTCAGAGATAAAAATGTCTTCCAGATCAGAGGAGGATCTCTCCTGTCCTATCTGCTGTGACATCTTCAAAGACCCTGTCATCCTGTCATGCAGCCACAGCTTCTGTAAAGCCTGTCTGCAGAGCTGGTGGACAGAGAAACACATACTTGAGTGTCCACTTTGTAAGGAAATATCTTTACAGAGTGAACCACCTCGTAACTTGGTGTTAAAAAACCTGTGTGAGAAAGCTTCAGCAGGATCTGAGCTCCTCTGCAGTCTGCACTCTGAGAAACTCAAGCTCTTCTGTCTGGACCATCAGCAGCCAGTGTGTCTTGTCTGTCGAGATTCAAAAACACACACCAACCACAGATTCAGACCCATCGATGAAGCTGCCCTGGATCTCAAGGAGGAACTTCAGGAATCACTGAAGCCCTTAAAGAAGAAACTGGAGCTTTTTAATGAAGTTAAAGGAAACTGTGATCAAACAGCAGAACACATTAAGGTCCAGGCCAGACGCACAGAGAGACAGATAAAGGAGCAGTTTAAGAAGCTTCACCAGTTTCTACAAGAGGAAGAGGAGGCCAGGATCGCTGCACTGAGGGAGGAAGAGGAGCAGAAGAGTCAGATGACGAAGAAGGAGATTGAGGGTCTGAGCAGAGAGATAGCAGCTCTTTCAGACACAGTCAGAGCCATAGAGAAGGAGCTGAGAGCTGAAGACGTCTCGTTCCTGCAGAACTACAAGGCTACAGTGGAAAGAGTCCAGCGCCCCCTGCTGGAGGATCCACAGCTGGTCTCAGGAGCTCTAATAGACGAGGCCAAACACCTGGGCAACCTGAGCTTCACAGTCTGGGACAAGATGAAGGAGATGGTCTCCTACACTCCTGTGATTCTGGACCCAAACACTGCCCATCCAGGACTAATCCTGTCTGAAGATCTGACCAGTGTGAGATGTGGAGAGAGACAGAAGCTTCCTGAAAACCCAGAGAGGATTAATTGGTACAACTGCTCTGTTCTGGGATCAGAGGGCTTTAACTCAGGAACTCACAGCTGGGATGTTGAGGTTGGAGACAATACAGACTGGAATCTGGGTGTGAGAGCAGAGTCTGTCCAGAGGAAAGAAGACATAGAGTCTGGATTATGGAGAATATGGTTTGATAATGGTAAATACACAGCACGCTCCCCATCGGATCCACTCACTGATCTCCCAGTGAGGAAGAAGCTCCAGAGGATCAGACTGCATCTGGACTGGAACAGAGGAAAGCTGTCATTCTCTGATCCTGACACTAACACACACATACACACCTTCACACACACTTTCACTGACAGGCTGTTTCCATTCTTTGACACTTGGGATGAACTCCCTCTGAAGATTTTACCAGTGAAGGTCTCTGTATCAGTGGAACAGCACAGTTAGAGATGAAGATGATGGTGATGATGATCTGGGATTAATAAAGTCCTTATTTATCTATCTATCTATCTATCTATCTATCTATCTATCTATCTATCTATCTATCTCTCTATTTATGTAAAAAGAATTTATTATAGCGGCTCCATTATAAAAACAGCTACTAACACAGTGAATTTTAAACTTTATCAAATAACAAAAAACTACAATACCTATTAAAGCTGCAGAAATTTCTGTTATATCAGAATGAATGTGAATCTCTGTGTGTTTTATGTTGCATAATCAGGTTGATCTGCATTCATTTACAGTTTGTTCTAATCATTTTGTTTGCTTATGATTTTTGTCTCCATTATTTATGTAAGCTTTGGCAACATACAGTCAGCAGCCTATTACTTGTCATGCTAATGAAGCTGATTGAAATGGAAACTGAATAAAGATATGTGATCTGACCATCCGTCTTATAGAACCTACTGGACATATATTCATACATTTTATTACGCCGTTTTTCCATGATAACGAGCTAATTTAACTTTGTTTTCTCCAGATATGGATTTATTTATGTCATTATCTCCAGATAACACATGTTGTTTTCCAGAGATAACGACAAAATCATCTGGAGATCTCTGGAAAACAAAGTAACGGCCACAGATTAATTATCTCCTTATCTGGAGAAAACCAAAGTTTGTTTTCCAGAGATTATGAATGAATTTACTATTGTTTTTTGAATAGTTTTAATGCTGTCTCCTCATGACAGCTAATGTGTGAATTAAGTGTTCTGTGTGTGTGTGTGTGGCCAGCGGCGAAACTACCATATATGCAGGTAATGCAGCTGCATAGGGGCCCACAGGCACGGGCCCCTCTTAATCTCGCCAGTATCGTATCCTAAGATCTCTAACACTGAGTCTACAGTTCACACATAGCCACTACACTTCAATGGTAAGTGGTAAGTATTTATAGTAGGGGAGAGCGGGGCACAACCTAACACATTTTGGTTTTGGCTAAATAATTTAAAAAAATATTTGAGTTAGATTAATCATATTTTTATACAAGCAACATATACATCTCTGCTACAAATGAACACCTGAAGTTTGTTTCTAGGACCTACCGTTCTTGTACAATTTCACCAAAAGTGGCGGAAGTGAAATGTTATAACTTACCCCATGGGCAGGGTTAATTGTAACAGACAGAGGGTTAGTTGTAACACTTGCTAGAAAAGTATGTTTGAACGCAATTAATTCAATACAATTCTACCTACTATAGGTGGATACTGATTGTGGATTTATCTATGATAGATAGATATCCACACATCTATCCATCCCTCATCTAACCATCCATCTATCATGGATGGAAAGATCGATACATAGATGAATAGATACTGTATGTGTTAATATTTTCTATCTATCCATCTCTTTCCATCCATGATAGATGGATGGATAGATAGGTATGTGTGGATATCTATCTGTCTGTCTATCAAAATGGAGGATGATATAATCACATACAAATTCTACATGCAGGGTACGGTGACCAGACGTCCCGGTTTGTCCGGGATTGTCCCGGTTTCAAGATGGTGTCCTGAGTCCCGACAAATATCTGTAAAACACTAAAATGTCCTGGTTTTCAACATTCACTACCAAATTGTCCCGGTTTTCACCACAATTAAAATAATAATAATAATAATAGTATTATACTTGTTTTCAGTGCTTACATAGACATTTATTATGTTCTGTCCCGCTCATTATTACCTAACCCAGTCAAACACAAACACTCAAAACCACTCATAACCAAATATAGTGGACATGCACACGTACATGCACTGATTACCTCACCATGGTATGTAGAGAAAAAAAGACACTCTACTCTAAGAACAAAGAACAAAAGAACAGAGTGAATGAATGAATGAATCCTGAATGAATGAATGAATGAATGAATCCTGAATGAATGAATGAATCCTGCAGGTCTGAGGAAGCCTGAACACAGTGCTGTCAGCGGTGGGATTCACTGAGGGAACATGGCAGAATTTTTTGGGGTGGAAATGCTTCAGTTTAATGCATTTTTTGACAGAATTTTCATTTGATTTTGAGGTCAATCAAACCCCCCTAGAGGTCTAAAACAGTGATTCTCAACCTTTTTCATATTAAGGACCCCTAATGTAGCACACATTAGGCCCAGGGACCCCCATTTGGCCCAAATCTATGAATATTTATATTGTTAGATACGGTTTTGTCCAAAATTCCATATCTGTCTGTGTTGTAGGTAGAGAGATAACAGAAACTACGACCAGAATTGTCTACATTTATTCTTCATTCTCTAGTTGTGTTAACTTCTTGTAAAAGAAGGTGAAGTTTAACAGTTCCCTGGACCCCCTGGAATCCCCTCAAGTACCCCTGGTGGTCCCCGGACCCCACGTTGAGAACCGCCCTTCTTCCCCCAAAGTACAGCTGTTTAAAGACACACTGCATGTATCACTGTACTCCTAAGTTGAATTATAAACTGATGAAATTAAAGGTCTTATAACATACTGTACCTGTGTGTCGTATTTGAATGGAATTCTTTAATATAATTATTATAATGTGATGGAAGGTTTCCACACTGCAAAACATATTAAGGCAGTTCAACTTAAAAACAGAAGTTTCCTTGCTGCCTTGACTGAAGTAGTGCTGAAGAGTTAGGTCAAAGATCATTAGTTAGTTGTTCTAATGTAGAAAAGCTGAGTGAACTTAAGACAATAAGTTCAATCAACAAATGTCTAGTCATGCTGATTCATGTTTCCAAGTTGAATGCATTAATTGATGAACTGAAATCCAGTGTTATTTATTTTTTCACAAGGTTTGCTAGGTTTAAGTTCCTCTTGTATCACATGATTAATACACAGTTCAGCATATAGTCTGCAGCTGCAATACACTTACCTGTAGTGGATTGTACTTGCCATGTGCATCAGAGAGAGACTTAGTTGACTAACAAAAACAAAACTACTATCGATCGTATCTGTCTATCTGGGAATTCACCCCAGATAGACAGATACGATCGATAGTAGTTTTGTTTTTGTTTTGTTTTTAATCAGAAATTGACCTATGATCCACCAAACATACACACATAACAAGTCTCTATCCTGTAACTTCAACCAGAAGAAGGAAGAGTTTCTGGAGAGTTAAACCGAATGCAGTGCATGCTGGGAACACTGCTAATAAACTAACTAGTGAATTCTTTATAAAGCGTTCTTTCAACTCATAATTTTAAGTCACAAGATGCAAACTCATGATTTTAAGTCATGAAGCTCATAACTAGCAATATTATGTTGAAACTGACAAACACATCTATATACATTGTGTTAATGGATAAAGATGAGATGATTTCACTCGATTGCACTATGAGTTTTTACAGTGCACCACGCTGAGCACGGACAGATGCATTCAGATTCAGAAGATTCAGATTCAGAAGATTCAGATTCAGAAGATTCAGATTCAGAAAGCTTTATTGTCCATCACAAGCTGACAGAACACTGTCTTTGATGTGTCTCATAATAAAGACATTCCACATTATGGGTCAAAAACATGCATAAGATAAGAAGTAAATGAGCAAAAGTGCATGTGGCAGTGTGAATGTCTTTCATTGTTTACATGAGAGGTGGGGACTCGAGTCACATGACTTGGGCTCGAGTCCCAGTTTTAATAGCTTGAGACTTGACTTGCTGCATGAAGAGAAGACTTGAGACTTGACTTGACTTGGGTTCTGGTGACTTGGGACTTGACTCTGACTTGTACTCTGATGACTTGAAAAGGTTTCTAAAGTCTTGACTTGAGATCTTGTGTTTGTGTAAATGACTTAGATTGAAAGTGATGAGATTTGTTCCGGCAGACGACTGAATTTAAATTCTGTTTTCTGAATTTGTATGGAATGATTGAATTTATTGAAGTTGAAACTGATTATAGAAATCAAACTCATGATACTCTTACCATGTTTTTATCCTATTAAAACCATATTGCATTGAAAAGTTTTCTTAAAGATATTAAATTGATACTGGACTCTTGATTTGTTCTGACTTGACTTGCTGTTCTACATTTAGACTTGAGACTTGACATTAATGATTTGGACTTGACTTGGTAATCTACATTTAGACTTGGGACATGGAATGATGTGAGATGGGGATTAAGAGTGTAAATATTACATTACATTTAGGGTTGAACGGTTGTTTTTATATCCATTCGTCTTTGTAATGAAGGAGCTCTGGTCGTCCAGTAGGGGGCGGTGATGAAAAGCCAGAAAAAACAGACGAAGAAGAACAGGCGATGACGCATTTTCAAGATGGCAGCGCAGGTGGAGTTGTGTTGTTTGGAGAGTTTCCCAGCACACCTGAACCCCCTGGATGTTCTTATATTGAAATCACACTTGAGTTCCGTGTTCCCGAATAAAACAGACACCCCGACCGTCATGTTCAGCCCGCAGAGGCCGCAGGCTCCAGGAAAACTTAGAAAATTAGGAATTTTACTGTGCGTTCACCCGACGACAGAGGAGGAGAGCCCGGGCTGCGGAGGGGAACATTCAGCCAAACCCGAATCAGACTCCAAACATCTGATTAAACTTTTCACCAGCCGGCTGTTCCTGCGGCAGCACGGCCTGCAGCGGCTCGGCAGGGGGACTGTCCGGCCTCTGACACCGGTCAGCCTGGACAGAGTGGTGCTGGGAGCCCGGACCAGGCAGAGCTTTAGGTGGGCCGGGTCCGACCGCTTCTCCAGCGGGCTGCTGGCTCTGTCCTGCCCGGGACAGTGGCTCCTGGCCCGGCAGGGCGACCCGCTGCTGCTGCCTCGCCATCCTCTGCTGGGAGAAGACCCGGCACAGGTACAACCAGCCCCGATAGGAGCCGGTCTGTTGTGTGGAGAGAACGGCTCGCCAAACTCCCATTTAAAAATCTTGCAATTTAATGCTTCCTTGCTTATCGGCTAACTTACACAGCTGGTAGAACAAGACTTAACACATTTTACTATTTTTTAGGATCCACTCTTCAATTCGGCATACATCCAAAACACCAAGCAGCGCTAATTTCAATAAAATCCCCACTTTTAGCTTCGGTTTGCCTGTTAACTCCCAACACATTCCACTAAAATACACCATGGGGCGATAGTGAGCAGTGTTTACTACTGTTATGTTTCACACCCTGCATAGTTGTTGCAATTCATATATTTCATATTTTTCATATATATCTTTGTAATACGTTACAGTGTTGTAATTGTGGGTTGTTATGTTTAACCCCCATTTGCTCTGTTCTTAATTCTTTCCTATTTTTCTTTTCTGTGTCCTGTTACTGTTTGCTGCTACAACAACTCATTTTATACTTACATTATAGTTATCTAATCTTATCTTATCTAATGCACTTATTCAGAGTGATTTACAATAAGTGTGTGTGTACACTGCCCCCCCATCTGTCTGTCTATTATGATGTGGTCTAATCTAATCTAGTCTAATCTAATGTAATCTGGTCTGTTCTGTCAGGTCCAGCAGAACCTGTTGGATCTGGTTGTGTTGGAGTGCAGCCCGGTGGCGCAGGGCCGGATCACCGCCGACACCTCAGTGGTTCTGACGGACTGCTGGGAGTCGTGGGACACGCCGGGCCACGCCCCCCCAGGTCCGGGTCAGGTCCCCCCGGGTCCGGGTCAGGCCCCGCTCTCCAGACCGCTCACCGCAGTCTTCGTCTCAGATTTCGCGCACTACGCCGACGGCCTCGGCGGCGGAAGCTCGCTCCTGGACAACAGGAAGCTGCTGGGCGCGGGGCTGTCGGGCGTCCTGCGGGCGCTGGAGGGCCGGCTGGACGTGCGGGTGGCGGACACCCGGCGGTGGCTCGGGGTCAAAGGTCAGGGGGGCGCCGCCGTAGATGGGGACGGCTGCGTCTTCGTAAGCAAACAGCTGCTTCTCAAACTGGGGCTCTTCAACCAGGAGTGGGTCCTGCTGTCCAGACCGGCCGGCGGCTCCAGACCTCCGGTGCCCGCGGGCGTCAGAGGGAGCGGCAGAGTCCGCCCCGCCTCGGTGGTGGTGGTGGATTTCACGCTGAGCCCAGAGCTGGAGCTGCACGATGAAGTGGGTTTCATATCGACAACGCTCTGGTTCAACCTGACCGAAGGAGAACCGCTTCCTGTCGGCACCAGCACCCTGAGGATCAAGGTAACTCAGAGCCACACCGACCTGAGAGATGAGATGAGAGTAGAGTAGATTTCATTTCATTTCATTTCTTTTATTGGTCTCCATAGAGAAATTTGTCTTGGACCATAAAAAGTTGCCGTCATTCCATCCCATCCCATTACACACTACATCACACACATTACACACACACACAGGCACATGTATCACACACACCAACAGGCCACAACATTACATTGCATATCAGTCATTTAAAAAAGAATACACACACACACCAATGTAAAGTTCATAAAAGTCATGTAGGCCTACATAATAAAAAAGTACTACTACAGGTAGTAGGATGCACTTTTTAGTTAAACTTTTCATTTTTCATTTCAATGTTTATTTGAATGGGACAGATACATAGACATAGAACATTTAAACGAAAATAGTCTGATGTCACATATCATAACATTTATAGCCTAAGCTAATTTGCAATGTTTGTCCCTAGATGGGCTTTTGTAAAAACACTGTTAAAACGGATATACAATACAAGAGAGATAGAATACACACACAAGGACATTGACAACATAAGACAGATAGTACCAAAAAAAAAGAAGATAACCTGGTATAAGAAAAGAAAACAATGAAATAGAGAAAGAAAGAGAGAGACAAAATGATCCCAATTATGATCATGTTTGAGATGTGTGGGTAATGAATTTCATATTTTAACCCCCTGTACAGAGAAAGCTGTTTTGCAATAAGACACTTTGCAATTCCCCACAGCTGCACCCCTTGTGGTTATTGTAAGAAAAAATGTAAAAATTGTAAAAAAAATCACCAAACGTTTGTAACACTGAGTTTCTGCAGAGCAGCAGAACAGGAACTGGCAGCAGATTAAGATTCAAAAACATTCAAAACTGAACGGTCTAAATTTGCAAGCAAAAGTAGAAATTCATGTTCAGCTTGTTTGCACAAAGCTCAGCAGTCAGCCAGGTAACATGGATATATATATACATGTGTGTGTATATGTGTGTGTATTTACATATGTACATACAGTATATGAGCCTGTATATCCATACCCACCCCATCCTTTATCTTCCTACTTTTTAAATTTTGTCATTTATTTATTTATTTTTTATTTAAGGACTGCATCACTCTATCCACATCTGTAAAAAAAAAAAAATAACTAATGAATCAGGGTTCCTACACAGGTCTGGAAAGTCTGGAAAAGTATTAAAAATGAATTTGATCATCTCCAGGTCTCCCTTGAATAGTTTGGGAATTTGAAAACATGTCTGGAAAAGTATGGAAAATGTTGCGGTTCAGGTCCGATACACACATAATTCTAGCTTTTATGTTGTTGTAGAGCCACTTTGAGTCCACAGGTTTTGTTGATGTGAAGAATAATGTTCAGATAGAGGGACGCTCTTATTACCCAGCCGCTGTCAGCATGCATTATATCAAATACCCACCAAAATCACATCCGGTCAAGAACATAGGATCTGGGAAAAATATGGAATTTAAAATGGAAAGCGTGTAGGAACCCTGCCAATCATCTCACATATTGTGATATTTGTCTTTGTGAAGAACAATCTTCATCTATACAGTGATATGACCTAGTTAGCAGGGGCAAGATGTCTGTCTGCATAAATCATATTGAACAAAGAGACAAAATCTTCAAAACAAATCAAGGTCTGGAAAAAGTATGGAATTTTTGAATTGAAAATGTGTAGGAACCCTGGTGAATAGAGTATAAATAAAAAATTCAGAAGTACAAATGAACAGAATTAAAACTGACTGAAGCCTGCAGTCTATTTCCTGTTTCTACAGTGAATATGAAATATGAAGTGTGTTTTGTTTTGTTTTGTTTTGTTTTGTTTTGTTTTGTTGTGTCCTGTCCCAGCGGCGGCAGCGGGCCGGTCCGGCACCCGGCCCCCGGCGGTCGGACAGTTTCTGCCGGTCGGCTTCTCCTCCGGCCGCCTGCCGGCTTCACGTCCAGCCGGTCGTCTCCCCGCAGCACGGCACCCACGGGTGCTACGACCTGCTGCTGTCTGAGCACTTCACCACGCCCAGGTCAGCACACACACACACACACACACACACACACACACACACACACACACACACACACACACTTTCTGTCATCTTTCTTCATGTTCTTGTATAGTATTATAGTATTGTGTGTATTTTGATGTTTTTATAGTTTTGATTTATTTTCATACAGAATTTATTTGGTATATTTTCATATCCTACATTTTCCCATTCATTTTGTCTCAGTATGTTCTACTGCTGTTATTTTCTTTCTTAATACATATATTTTCATACTTTTCATTCATAATATTTCTATTTGATATATTCTAGTGTAATTATCAGTTGTGTTTCTCCCATTCACTCTATTCTTATTTATATTCTGTTTTTCTTTTCTGTATCCTGTTACTATTTGCAGCTGTGAAAACAGTTTCCCCACAGGGATCAATAACGTTTAATTTAATTTAATCTAATTTAATCTAATCTGATCTAATCTGAATTAATCTAATCTGATCTAATATAATCTGAATTAATCTTATCTGAATTAATATGAATGAATCTGATCTAATCTTATCCGAATTAATCTAATATGATCTAATCTAATCTGAATGAATCGAATCTGAATGAATCTGATCTGATCTAATCTGAATTAATATGAATTAATCTGATCTAATCTAATCTGAATTAATCTAATATGATCTCATTTAATCTGAATTAATCTAATCTAAGAATTTCAGGATTGTATGATTCAGGAATGTAACTAATAAAGAAGTAATCCACTTCTTTTACCATGAAACGATTTTCATTTCGGAGGAGAAACTGTTGATATTTACTGTCAAGCACAACCAGCCACACTTCATATAAAACTGAACTAGTTGCCATGGTAACTGTGTGATAATCAGGAGGCTCGTTAGTGATCTTTGTTGCTTTCTCTTGCTTTTTATTTTTAAGTGTGTACACTATGTCAAAGAAAACGTCTTACTGTTGACCCGGTGTGTCTCCTCTGCAGACTGGTGTCTCAGGGAGACGTTTGAGCGTCCCGGCTGAAAACCATCCAGATCTGCTGGAGAACAACGCAGAGGGAATCCACAGGTATCTCTCCTTTATGATAATATAATAACCTTTATTTATTTATAGAGCAATTACAAAGTGCAACGTGAATAGAAATGCAAGCAATGAATACAAAAAATGTCAAGAATTCATAAAAAGAATACTGAAGTACTGAAAGACAAATGTACAAAATAATTAAAACAGAAATAAAAACAGAATACATAGTTCAAGTAAATGACTAGAAACAGATTTTTGTGTGTTTTTCACCCAGAGAGCGATCTGAGATCTCTAATGGAGAAACAGTCAGTAACTGGAGTGGATTGGATACTGATATTTTATGCTGATATTCAACATCTTTAAATTTGAGAATTTTCATACCAAAAGTATTCAGTGTTTCTCCCAGAATTTTCTTCTTGTCAGGGTGGAAACAACTAAACAACATTTAGACCATCAGTTATAATTCTCTGTCTTTAACTGTTTATCAGCCTGTGTGAACTTTGACCTCTGTGACGATCTGCTGATCTCACGATACGATTTTATATGTGATCTGAGGTTCAGGATCAATACAGCCAGGATACGATGTGATCAATAAAAGTTCAGTGACAACAAAGTCTGACTGTGCAGAATTCTGTTTATTTCTGAGACTCAAATCTTTCCAGCGATGCCATTGGCTGCTAGAATGTAAACAACAATTTAAAAATGTCATTACAAAGTGACAATAATATAATTTGGATGGAGAGCTTGAGAAACTGTGATGGTCAAGAGTCTCATTAGTGATTAATACAGCAGAATAACATGGAGCTGATATCACCATTCATGTTCCTGACAGCAGAATAACATGGAGCTGATATCACCATTCATGTTCCTGACAGCAGAATAACATGGAGCTGATATCACCATTCATGTTCCTGACAGCAGAATAACATGGAGCTGATATCACCATTCATGTTCCTGACACAACAGACGGACTGGCACATTTTGTATTGAGATATATTGAATTTTGATTTATCGTCCCGTCTCTGTCTGTCAGGTGTCCAGTAGTTTACTTCAAAGTGCAGAAGGTGTGTGGATCTGCAGAGAGAGAAGAAGAAGAAGAAGAAGAAGAAGAAGAAGAAGATGGAGGAGTTTACCTGGCGGACAGACTCCACACATCGCTCTACATGGTGAACGTTATTTATTTTTGTTTTATTTATCCTTTATTTAACCAGGTGAGTCCCACTGAGATCAAAATCTCTTTTTCAAGGGAGCCCTGGGGACTTTGACCTCTGACCTCTGTGGTGAAGGAATATATGATGTTAATTCTACTTTATCATTTAGCAAACGTCAACTAGTGTTGTCGCGGTGGGCGGTCTTACTGGTGGCATACGGTCCACACCGGTGTTATTAGCCCCACATCGGGTATACCGTTATTTTGTATTTTGTAAAATAAATATAACATATTCAGAGCTTCCATGTTCAAGTTAGGCTACTAAATGATAAAAGGACATGCTAAAAACATACTGATCACTAATATCTGATCACTAATGACAGATTGACAGATTAGTATTGAATAGGATTAATTATTTGTCCTTACCTAGTGACAGTAATGAGTCCAGTACAGTCCAATGGGAGCCTAAAGAAGGGCAATGTGCCAGAATCTGACCTGCTCTCACATTAATTCTGAGAGCAGTGTTATAAATTGATTAAAAAGTGTTACCGTGTACAAATGCCGTTAACACACGTGAGTTTGGAGAGGAATTTTAAGTTTCATAGTGACTCTGACTTTGATAGTGCTCAGGCCCTCTAGTGGCGACAGGCGGTATCACCGGTGAGGCCGGTGCTGAGGAGGGAAACGACACCGGTGTCAAAAATGGCATCACCATGACAACTCTAACATCAACTAGAGCCACAGTGTAGCTCTGGCTCCCTGACCTGTGTGTGTGTGTGTGTGTGTGTGTGTGTCCGTCCCCAGGCAGCGCCCACCAGCAGCCCGGTCCCCTGCTCGGCTGGAGGAGCGTCTCTGTTCAGCAGCCTGTCGCCTCCCGGCCTCGGCTGCACCGCCGACCGCATCAGCAGCATCATCCTGCCCCACCTGCACCACAGGTAACACACACACACACACACACACACACACACACACACACACACACACACACACACACACTGTGATGCTGCAGACAGTACTGTCCACTCAGCTGGCAGACAGTAAATACCACCTGGGAACTCTGGGTTTGGTGTAGAGTCTGGGTTTCTGGCACAACTTCACCTACTTCCAAGGTGCATGGAGAAGGGAAAAAAGTCTAAAGAGGTCAAAACTCCAGCAACACTTGTAGTATATAGAACAACTTTATTGTTAGACCAACGCGTTTCGGCTTGTGGCCTTCATCAGGGTCATGACCCCGATGAAGGCCACAAGCCGAAACTCTGGGCTTGGAGACAGACTCTGATTTCTGTTGTCACCAACGAGTCGACAGCTGCCGTCCAGAGCAGGAACGACAGACTCATGTCAAATAAAACAACAAAATGAAGGAATTTTGTGATCACAGCTCTTAACTACTGGCTGGATTTTTGCTTTGTAGTTTTTTTCTTTCTTTATTAGGATTCCCATTAGCTCCAGCATAAGCATTGGCTATTCTTCCTGGGGTCCACCACACATACAGTCATACACACTTATACACTCTATAACCACATAAACCCAATAAACAAAACAGCTCATCTCATTGAAATTAACAATCAAGTACATACGGAAGAGACACAATATTGTCATCCAGACATCAAGCCAAACACAAAAATTATAAATCAATCACAATTCCTCAAGAATTAATAGCAAACATGTAAATCCTTGTCTGAATGACCTTCTTAAATTATATATTTATCCATCCTGCGCTTTCACACATGTGATTCCAAGAAAATAGAGTATTAAAATACATTTCTCATTCTCTGCCAAGGGGATTTCTACTTTCACCCCAGATATACATTTTATTTCCTGCACCATTTTCTTTCCTAGTTTAAGCACACACAATTCAATTATGGTTCCTGAAGTATTTGGAGATACTGTTTTAACAAAATATTGAACCGATCTTTAGTTTTCTCTTGAACAATATGCACTGGCAATGAATTCCACCTGACCATGGCTCTGTACATGACACTTTTCTGTATCACACTTGTTTTCGCTCAGTAGTTAACGTAGAGAGAGAGAGAGAGAGAGAGAGAGAGAGAGAGAGAGAGAGAGAGAGTCATGTGACTAACGGTGTTTTCCTCTGGGTGAAGCGGCTCGCTGCCCGGCTGCACCGTCCTGCTTCACGGCCCGGCGGGAGGCGGGAAGGTGACCGCTGTCAGCGCCGCCGCCAGGAGGCTCCACCTCCACCTGCTGAAGGTACGACTCAAACAGAAACATACAGTACTGTACATACATGTGTTCACTGCTGCTCTGCGTGTTAAAGCATGATGTATGATTGGGGGGGGGGGGGGGGGTTAATTCAATACAATTCAATACCACACAAAATATTGCGTACGAACATTTTGGAGAAAGGGGAAATTGGCGACGCAGATGGTGAGGTGGTGAATTGAAGCCAGATTGTATAATGATGCCTCTCACACATTTAATTTCACTTAATATCAAATGATAATTATAGATCCACGTTATCATAAACATTCAAACCTGCAGTTATTTGTACGTGCGCTTGTAGTGAGCCATAACTATTCCATAAGCACTTTTCAATTTGAAAAGATATAAGCCAACTCAAATCTTAAATCAATTTCATCAGCGCTTTCTCACCTTCACACACACCCCCCCCCCCCCCCCCCCCCCCCCCCCGAGATGAAATTATCATCATCGGTTGTAGAAATCCAAGATTGCATCAAATAGCATTAAAGAATTACAGAACAGAGCGTCAATAGTTCTTAATAATATCTTCTAATACTGTGCATATCACCAAGTACGATTTTAGTGTTTGTGTGTAAAATCGCTGCAGTGAACACGACTGTGCTGCCACACACACTCTGCCTCTCTGCCACACACACACTCTGCCTTCTCTGCCACACACACTCTGCCTTCTCTGCCACACACACACTCTGCCTTCTCTGCCACACACACTCTGCCTTCTCTGCCACACACACTCTGCCTTCTCTGCCACACACACTCTGCCTTCTCTGCCACACACACTCTGCCTTCTCTGCCACACACACTCTGCCTTCTCTGCCACACACACCTCTGCCTTCTCTGCCACACACACACTCTGCCTTCTCTGCCACACACACTCTGCCTTCTCTGCCACACACACTCTACCTTCTCTGCCACACACACTCTGCCTTCTCTGCCACACACACTCTGCCATCTCTGCCACACACACTCTGCCTCTCTGCCACACACACTCTGCCTTCTCTGCCACACACACTCTGCCTTCTCTGCACACACACTCTGCCTTCTCCAGCCGCCTGGTGCCTCTCCTGTCTGTCACTCGCTGCATTTTTCTTTTCTTTGTGACCCTGCTGCTGTGGCTTTCTGACCTCCACCTCACCACAGCACCTCGATTTCTGTGTCAGAAAAAATCCTTCGTCTTCCTCTCAGTAGTTGCCGTGATTCCCCGTAACGTACCGTTGATCAGCAGGCTCATTTATATGCATCGACATTCATGTGGTGCTTTGCATTGACCATTTATGGTTGAATTTGGGCGTGTAGAGAGCGGGATATGAGGCTGATCCACACGCACACTTTTAGTGTGGATCCTACGCACTAGGCTGCAACTAACGATTATTTTCATTGTCGATTAATCTGTCGATTATTTTCTCGATTAATCGATTAGTTGTTTGGTCTATAAAATGTCAGAAAATGGTGAGAAATGTGGATCAGTGTTTCCCAAAGCCCAAGATGACGTCCTCAAATGTCTTGTTTTGTCCACAACCCAAAGTTTACTGTCATAGAGGAGTAAAGAAACCAGAAAATATTCACATTTAAGAAGCTGGAATCAGAGAATTTTGACTTATTTTTCTTAAAAAATTATTCAAACCGATTAATCGATTATCAAAAATAGTTGGCGATTAATTTGATAGTTGACAACTAATCGATTAATCGATTTAATCGTTGCAGCTCTACTACGCACTGTTTTATAAATGAGACCCCAGGGCTCTACTAGTTTTGGAAGAAAGGGACCTCAGTCCTCTAGGTCAGCGGTTCTCAACATGCAGTCCGGGGACCACCAGGGGTCCTTGAGGGGGTTCCAGGGGTCCCCAGCAAACCGATGAATTGCTAAATTAATTGTTAACACAATTAGAGAATGCATAAGAATGACTATTTTGATCATAGTTTCACTGACATCTCTCCACCTACATTGCAGATAGTCATGGGATTCTGGACAAAATCATATCTAACAATAAAAATATTTTCAGATTTGGGTCCGAGAGACAAAATCTCATCATCTCATCTGTGGCCCTAATATGGACTAAATTAGGGGTCCTTGATATGGAAAAGGTTGAGAATCACTGATCTAGGTGGTTCAGAGATTGTGAGGGAGGGACCATAATGCATTCTCTGCTGTTCTGTCTCCTGTAGTTTATTGTTATCACATGACATTATGAACCCGCCTGTCCCCTCCCTGCAGGTGGACTGTGTGTCTCTGGTCTCAGACTCCCCTGCAGCCTCGGAGGTGAAGCTGTCTCAGGCGTTCCTGCGGGCCGAGGCGGTGCGGCCGTGCGTCCTGCTGCTGAGGAACCTGCAGCTCCTCCTCCGGCCCCGGGGCGGCGCCGAGGAGGACGGCCGGGCGCAGGCCGCGCTCCGCCAGCTGCTCAGCTCCGCCCCCGCCAGGTGAAGCTCCGCCTCCACCCGCTGCCACACAGAGTCTGTGCCGGGTCCGGTCTGATCGTCGGGTCTTTAGTTTGTAACATCTGTCTGTCCGTTACGCTGTTAGTTTGTGCGTCTCGCTCCTGTGTTCCATCATTTTCAAATTACACAGATTGGCCTAACGGGGGCGCAGATCAAAATTTAAAACATTATCTGTCACTGCAAGTTTGAATGACATGAAATTTGGTGCGAATACCCAGCTGTTATGCACCATGTTGAATTTTCCCTATTTTGAGTTTCTTGAAAAGCAGTTTCCTCCCCCCACAAGGCTTTTACATTTATTTACTGATTGGCCCAAAGAGTGACAGTCACCCATGTTACTCATGACTGCATCGGTCATGGGTAACACTGTTTATTGTTTTTTTGTTTTTTGTTTTTTTGTTTGTTTTTTGAGGAGAAAAAGTGAAAAACGTTCTACGGTAAGTCGTACCTAAGAATTCACACAATAAGGAATATAAATAATATAAAAAATATAATTATTTCTTCTCAATGAATATTTCATTGTAGGCTTTTAAACAGGGTTGTATTCCTCAAATCTATCAGAAAAACATCAAGCTCTGGTAATGTTGTTAAATGTTTTTGTTTGTGTATAAAACATTTCATAGCAATCAGAAGCTCATTTGACTGAGTCGTTGGTTGAAGGAGTGTTAACTAGTGAAAGAGCAGCTGTAGTGAGTCCTGTAGTGTGATGAAGTGAGTCCTGTAGTGTGATGTAGTGAGTCCTGTAGTGTGATGAAGTGAGTCCTGTAGTGTGCTGTAGTGAGTCCTGTAGTGTGATGTCATGAGTCCTGTAGTGTGATGAAGTGAGTCCTGTAGTGAGTCCTGCAGTGTGATGTAGTGAGTCCTGCAGTGTGCTGTAGTGAGTCCTGTAGTGTGCTGTAGTGAGTCCTGTAGTGTGATGAAGTGAGTCCTGTAGTGTGATGAAGTGAGTCCTGTAGTGTGATGTAGTGAGTCCTGTAGTGTGCTGTAGTGAGTCCTGTAGTGTGATGAAGTGAGTCCTGTAGTGTGCTGTAGTGAGTCCTTCAGTGTGATGTAGTGAGTCCTGTAGTGTGATGTAGTGAGTCCTGTAGTGTGATGAAGTGAGTCCTGTAGTGTGCTGTAGTGTGATGTAGTGAGTCCTGTAGTGTGATGAAGTGAGTCCTGTAGTGTGCTGTAGTGAGTCCTGTAGTGTGCTGTAGTGAGTCCTGTAGTGTGCTGTAGTGAGTCCTGTAGTGTGCTGTAGTGTGATGTAGTGAGTCCTGTAGTGTGATGAAGTGAGTCCTGTAGTGTGATGTAGTGAGTCCTGTAGTGTGCTGTAGTGAGTCCTCTAGTGTGCTGTAGTGAGTCCTGTAGTGTGATGTAGTGAGTCCTGTAGTGTGATGTAGTGAGTCCTGTAGTGTGATGAAGTGAGTCCTGTAGTGTGCTGTAGTGAGTCCTGTAGTGTGATTAAGTGAGTCCTTCAGTGTGATGTAGTGATCCTGTAGTGTGATGAAGTGAGTCCTTCAGTGTGCTGTAGTGAGTCCTGTAGTGTGCTGTAGTGAGTCCTTCAGTGTGATGTAGTGAGTCCTGTAGTGATGTAGTGAGTCCTGTAGTGTGCTGTAGTGAGTCCTGTAGTGTGCTGTAGTGAGCGTGTGCACTGTGCCCTGGCTGCAGTGTGGCGGTGGTGGCGACGGTCCTCCGGCCTCGGGAGCTTCCTGCGGGCGTGGCGGCGGCGTTCGTCCACCAGGTGGAGCTGGAGCGTCCGGGGGAGGAGCAGCGCCGGGCCGTGCTGCTCGGCCTCAGCGGGGACCTGAGCCTGGGCCGGGACGTCGACCTGGACCGGCTCGCCAAGCTCACTGCGGTACGTCACCACGGCAACCGCCTCATCGAGTCTCATCTGAAGTGTTCTTAAGTACTGTGAAGCTGAAGCGGTTGTTCCCGTTCCCCTGAAGTAGGCTGTGCAGTTAATAGGAAATAAACAGTAAAAAAAAGATTCCAGAAAAATTAATTATATCGCTGTCAATTATGACTCAATATCACAGCTGTTCTCAGTGGCTAGAAAGTAGAGCTGAACTGAACTGAATTGCAATTATTTAACAGAATATTGCAATTGTGATTTAAATTTTCCTTCTCCTCCTCTTCCTCCTCTTCCTCCTCCTCTTCCTCCTCCCCCTCCTCCTCCTCCCCCTCCCCCTGCTCCTCCTCCTCTCCCCCCTCCCCTTCTTCCTCATCTTCCTCCTACTCCTCCCCTTCCCCCTCCTCCTCCCTTCTTCTCCTCCCCCCCCCCTCCCTCCTCTTCCCCCCCTCCTCCTCCTTCTCTTTCTCCTTCTCCTTCTCCTCCTCCTCCTCCTCCTCCCCCTCCCCCTCTCCCTCCTCCCTCTCCTCCCTCTCCTCCTCCTCTCCCTCCCTTCCTCCTCCTCCTCCTCCTCAGGGTTTTGTGTTGGGGGATCTCAGTGCCCTCCTGGTTGAAGCAGGCAGAGCGGCCTGCAGGAGGCTGGTCCAGACCTGGTGAGACATAAAACCAGACCATGGTACTTAAAGGACAGTAGGGAACTGAAGTCTTTGGTTGACCAGATGAGACACTTTTACAGACTGTTATGGTTGAATTCCAAAGTTGAGGTTGTATGTTTGTGTGTTTTTACTAATTGTGTGTTTTGAAAAAAACCCTTTTCAACTCTGTTATCTCTTTTTAAAGCTGCACTAGTTAATTTTGCACTTTGTCGGCCCCGAGTTGAAGAGAGAGGCAACTGTTTGAATGTTGAGGACTTGATTACTCAGAAATCCTGTAGAGTGACATCAGTAAACTAAACTAGAATTTATAACCTCCTCCTCTCCTCTCCTCTCCTCTCCTCTCCTCTCCTCTCCTCTCCTCTCCTCTCCTCTCCTTTCCTCTCCTCTCCTTGTCTCTTCTCCTCCTCTCCTCTCCTCTCCTCTCCTCTCCTCTCCTCTCCTCTCCTTTCCTCTCCTCTTCTCCTCCTCTCCTCCTCTCCTCTCCTCTCTTCTCCTTGTCTCCTCTCCTCTCCTCCTCTCCTTTTGTCTCCTCCTCTCCTCTCCTCTCCTCTCCTCTCCTTTCCTCTCCTCTTCTCCTCCTCTCCTCTCCCTCTCCTCTCTTCTCCTTGTCTCCTCTCCTCCTCTCCTCTCCTCTCCTTGTCTCCTCTCCTCCTCTCCTCTCGGGACACACAAACACACAAACCTCTCTCCAATTATAGTAGTGGGATGTCTTCTTATCAGGGTGTGTGTGTGTGTGTGTGTGTGTGTGTGTGTGTGTGTGTGGGGTGGGGTCATTTCCCTCTTCAGTCTGGATCGGTCTCTTCCTGTGTGGAGAGGATTTC